>NC_135714.1:15082772-15382772 GCF_964656455.1 Halichoerus grypus
AAAAGCAACGAAAGGCTGCATGCCATGCAATCAGAGGAAAGCTTGGCATGGCTTTGAAACTTAATGATCAAAGCACTGGAGATGCATGTCAGGGGTGCCCAAGAATCTTTGGTTTTGGGGCGCCTGGGTGGCTCAGTCATTAAGCGTCTGCCTTCAGCTCAGGTCATGATCCCAGGGTCCTGGGATCGAGCCCCGCATCAGGCTCCCTGCTCCGCAGGAGAGCCTGCTTCTCCCTCTCCCACTCCCCCTGCTTGTGTTCCTGCTCTCGCTGTGTCTCTCTCTGTCAAATAAATAAATAAAATCTTTAAAAAAAAAAAAGAATCTTTGGTTTTGTGAAAAGCTAATGATGGGGTACATGTGAGGTTAAAGGGCTTTTACTGGAAGGCATGGTATAGCGTGGACTACAGAAAAATCCAACATAATACGTTCAAAGGTCCTTGATCACTCTTATCTATCTTTACATGAGGTTATAACCATTACTGACTTTCAAACATAATGGGCTTTAAATATATAGCTGTGTTGGGCAATAGCGAATTGTTACAATAAGGGAGACCCTTTGGAATCACATGTACCCAAGTCCTCTGCTTCTGCCACCTTGGGCAAGCTGCTTAACATCTATGAGGATCCTGGGAGACAGCATCACTCAGATGGGCCATTTGAGGAGAGTTAATAAGCTATTTATGGGAGAAAACAGACCAACAAACCAACAAACCAAAACAGGAATTTCGACTGCAGTCAATATTCAAAGAAAAGATCTTGGCTTGGCACTAAAAAATACTGGCAAAATAAATATTCATAAGACTTCAAAAATGTCAACAAAATCTCTCAGGCATGTGTATCATTGCTAGGTAAATTTCCTCCTTAAACAATCATGATTTTTAAGATTATTTTATCAATACCTGCATGCTATTCACTTTACAGAAGAGGGGAATTTCTGAGGCTGTTATACATTGTGCCACAAAACCCAATTGATTTTTCTTGACTATTAATTTTATGTATTTCTCTAGGTCAGTAAATAAAATTAGTCTTTTTAAAAGATCAATAGTATTTATTTGTTTTGATAAGTCATAATCCATAATTCTTTCAACAAATCCCCTATACTGTTTCTTTTAGTTATTTCTAATTTTTCACTATTGTAATTTCACTATGCATTTGTCAGATTGTTTTCTTAGGATAAATTTATCTTAGGATAAATTCCAAAAAGTTACACCATAGGGCGCTTTTTGGGCCTCTCAAAGGGGCCTCCAAAACACAGCAACTTTGATTTTCTTTACGGATCCCTCTCTTCATCATCATTCAGTTTAATCTTTGCTAATCTGAAGGTGAAACATGAACATTTCAGGTTGTTGGTGCGCTTGTTGATTGCTTCATAAATCTATCTGTTTTATACACCTCTCTTATGAATGTCCCTTCATGCCTTTAGCCCATGTTCCAGGGCGGTGTTGGTCTTAAAATATTAGCCAACACCAGTATTCCACTTACTATACATGTAGGAGGCAGGCGTTGTCCTAAGAATGTAAAAAACACTTAATACCTTCATTAATCCCCACAACAATCCTGAGTTAGATACAGTTATGAGCCTCATTCCACTGATAAGGAAACAGAGATATATAGTGGTTGAATACATTATTGAAGGTCTTTTTAAACTTTTTAAAGATTTATTTGAAACTTATATGTTCCATGTTTGCTTTTATATCTATTAATAGTATTAACAGTGTTTGTTCATACAGAATTTCAAAACATAAAGGTCTTTGATATTATGATCCCAAGAATCAACCAGAATTGTATAAATAATCTTTTATAGTTTTAGTACATTATTGAATTACTAAAAATAAAAATGTGACTAATCTAGAATTTATTTTTAAATATTGTATGATATAAGGATTTAATTTTTTCAAACAAAACTTTAGCCATATTTCGAGACACCATTTATCAAATTATATTTTTATTCTTACTGATTTGACTGTCATTTTTATTACATAATTCATTCTCTCATACTTCAATTTTCCTTATATGTCCCATTAAGCTAAGTGTATATTTCTCTGTTAATAAAACATCATTTAAATTTTTGTCACTTTATATTATGTTTTTATAACAGGCAAATCTCTTTTTGTTGCTTCTCTTTTCAACAGTTTTCTTATTTTTTCTTCTGTATTTATGGGCCCAAATGAGCCTTAAAATCAGTTTATCAAAATTCATTTAAAAGACACAAATATTTGTTAATTTTGTTAAATATATGAATTATTTTGTGATGATATGACACTTTTATTATGTTGTCTTCTTGTTCAAGAACATTATTTCTTCATTTATTTACCTAATATTTAAGTTGATTAAAGGTAGTATAATTTTTTGTATTGTCCACATTTTATGATGTTAGTTTTTAGTTTAAATTTTTTATTATGCATCTGATTCTTTTTTAAATGTAAAATTATTATCAATTTTTTACAAAGAAAATGTATTTTTGAAAAATTTCTGAACACTGCCATTTCTTTAGAGATGCTACTCTTGGTGAGAAATTGCAATGCAGAAAATTTTGGTTGAACTCCTTTATTTGAAAAAATTGCACTGTTTTTTTTATTTTCAGTTGCAATATAAAGCAATTCAACCAATTTTAAATAACAGTGATGTTATAGTCTTCTTATTATTCTTTTATTTTAATATTTAACATGTTTCTAGTTTTTTTGCCATAAGTATCATTTTGGTCTTTGATTTAAGACATTTTTATTCTTTAATAATGTGAAGGATATATCTATATATTCTTATAATATGAATTTATTTTATTAGAAATAGTTATCTAGGGGCTCCTGGGTGGCTCAGTTTGTTAAGTGTCTGACTCTTGATTTTGTCTCAGGCTATGATCTCAGGGTCTTGAGATATGGCCTGAGCTGACTGGTGTTGGGTGTGGAGCCTGCTTAAGATTCTCTCTCTCCCTCTCCCTCTGCCCCTCCCCTATCCCCCTCTACACACACATGTGCACTCTCTCTCTTAAAAAAAAAGAAAAAGGTATTGAATTTTATCAGTCTTTTTAATTTATCAAAACAATTATATATTAGTTTTATTTTTATTCTGTATAGAACAAGATGCATGCTTTTGATAAATGGATTGCAAGTTGAAGATAGTTTTCCTTCATTATATCACTGATTATTGTTTCATTTCCCCTTGGTATCTTACACTCTCCTTGGACTGGTATTTCTTCCCATCTGGGCATAGATAAAAATCTCTAACTTCTTATCCAAGATTGGACAAATTGGTGGAGGCCAAGATGCCCTAGATACAGTTGAATGCAAAGATCACATTGCCGACAGGGAGAATTCCCATTTCTCTGTGGTCCAGAGATAATAATGAAGTGTGGTAAGAGGAGGGGTAAGATAAATATGCAGTGAGGAATAACTGTCAGATATTTTCACCTCGAAGACACTACTAGAGCTGAGGAGCAAGATGGCGGAGAAGTAGGAGACCTAAATTTTGTCTGGTCCCAGGAGTTCAGCTAGATAGGGATCAAACCATTCTGAACACCTACGAACTCAACAGGAGATTGAAGAAAAGAATAGCAGCAACTCTCTGAACAGAAAAGTGACCACTTTCTGGAAGGTAGGACGTGTGGAGAAGTGAATCCTAGGTGATATTCAAGAAGATAGACAGCAGGGGAGGGGGCCTCCGTCAGCCGCTACTGGCAAGTGATAGAGCCACAGAGCACAAAATCAGAAATTTTAGAAGTCTGCTCTGATGAGGGACGTTGTGCCAGTGGCTAAGTGGGGGGTGGAACCCTCGCTGGGACAGTATGGTCTCAGGACCCTCAGGGTCACAGGAAGACCGGGGGTGCCTGAGTGTGGCAGAGCTACCAGGTATCAGAGCAGGGAAGCCGGCTGCAAAGACAGAGCTGAGGAATGGGCTCTCAGCTCAGGGAGCCATAAACCATGATCCATGGGACAGTCAGGCCATGGCTCCTCCAGCAGGGACCCAACAAGTGGCAGATCTGGGGAGACTCCCCTTCCTCCCCCAGGAGAAGCGGCCTGGGAGTGCACCACAGGAATCTGCTGGGTTTGGAGACTCCAAACGGGGTCAGGTGCCAGAGATAGGAATGCTCAGTCACAGGCCAGGTAAGCATGGAGTGCGGCTGGAGACAAGGGAGATGGGAGTGATTGACTGCTATTCTCTGGGGCCTCACTGAGGAGTGGGGCCCCCAGTTCTCGGCTCCTCCAGGGCAGAGATTGGGAGGCCGCCATTTTCACTCTCGTCCTCCAAACCTGTACTGAAAGCTTGCAGGGAACAAAAGCTGCAGAGAGCAAACCCGAGCAGATTACTTAGCCTGACCCTGGCAAGGGCGGGGCAATTCCACCTCCGGCAAAGACATTTGAGAACCACTGCAACAGGCCCCTCCCCCAGAAGATCTGCAAGAACAGCCAGCCAGGACCACGTTTACCGATCAATGAGAACAGCAGAACTCCAGCACTGGGGAATACAGTACATAGAATTCATGGCTTTTTTCCCATGATTCTTTAGTCCTTCAAAGTTAAATTTTTTAATTTTCTTTTTTTTCTTTTTCTTTTTTTTCTTTTGAATTTTTCTTTTTCCATTTTTCAACCAACATCTTATCAATCCCTTTTTTAAAATTTTCTTTTTATTTTTCATTTTTAGAGTCATATTCTATCCCTCCTTAGTAGTTAACCTTATTTTGGTATATATATAAAAGTTGTTCTCTCTTTAAAATTTTGGGATACAGTTTCTTCTAACAGACCAAAATATACCCTAAATCTCCAGTATAAGGCTTTGTTTTAGTCTCCTGCTTGATAACATTCTCTCCCTTTTTTTTTTAAATCCTCTTCTTTTTTTTTCAACCAACTTCTTATCTTATCAATTCCTTTTATAAAATCTTTTATAATTTTCATCTTTACAATCCTATTCCATCCCTTCATCGTATTTACCCTTATTTTTATACATATATAAGTTTTTCTTTCTTTAAAATTTTGGGAGGCACTTTCTTATAACAGACCAAATTACATCCAAAATCTAGTGTGTGGCACTGATCTATGCACCAGCCTGATCATATTTGATCATATTCTGTTTTCTTTTTTTTTTGGTTTGTTTGTTTGTTTTTTTATCTTTTACTTTTTCTTTTCTTTTCTTTTTTTTTGTATTTTTTCTTCCCTTCCCTTTCTTTTCCCCTGGTTTCAGGTCTCTTCTGATTTGTTTAGTGTATATTTTTCTGGGGTAGTTGTTACCCTTTTAGCATTTTGTTTTCTCATTCATCTATTCTCTTCTGGACAAAATGACAAGACAGAAAAAAATCACCTCAAAAAAAAGAACAAGAGGCAGTACCGACTGCCAGGGACCTAATCAATATGGACATTAGTAAGATGTTGGAACTAGAGTTCAGACTGATGATTATAAAGATACTAGCTGGGCTTGAAAAAAGCATGGAAGATACTAGAGAAACCCTTTCTGGAGAAATAAAAGAACTAAAATCTAACCAAGTTTAAATCAAAAAGGCTATTAATGAGATGCAATCAAAAATGGAGACTCTAACTGCTAGGATAAATGAGGCAGAAGAGAGAATTTGTGATATAGAAGACCAAATGATGGAAAATCAAGAAGCTCAGAAAAAGAGAGATAAACAACTACTGGATCACAAAGGCAGAATACGAGAGATAAGTGATACCATAAGACGAAACAATATTAGAATAATTGGGATCGCAGAAGAAGAAAGAAAGAGAAGGGCAGAAGGTATATTGGAGCAAATTATAGCAGAGAACTTCCCTAATTTGGGGAAGGAAACAGGCATCAAAATCCAGGAGGCACAGAGAACCCCCCTCAAAATCAATAAAAATAGGTCAACACCCTGACATCTAATAGTAAAACTTATGAGTCTCAGAGACAAAGAGAAAATCCTGAAAGCAGCTTGAGACAAGAGATCTGTAACCTACAATAGTAGAAACATTAGCTTGGCAACAGACCTATCCACAGAGACCTGGCAGGCCAGAAAGGACTGACATGATATATTCAGAGCACTAAATGAGAAAAATATGCAGCCAAGAATACTATATCCAGCCAGGCTGTCATTGAAAATAGAAGGAGAGATAAAAAGCTTCCAGGACAAACAAAAACTAAAGGAATTTGCAAACACAAAACCAGCCCTACAAGAAATATTGAAAGAGTTCCTCTAAGCAAAGAGAGAGCCTGAAAGTAACATAGACCAGAAAGGAACACAGACAATATACAGTAACAGTCACCTTACAGGCAATACAATGGCACTAAATTCATATCTTTCAAGAGTTACCCTGAATGTAAATGGCTAAATGCCCCAATCAAAAGACACAGGATATCAGATTGGATAAAAAAACAAGACCCATTGATATGCTGTCTGCAAGAGACTCACTTTAGACCCAAAGACACCTCCAGATTGAAAGTGAGGGAGTGGAAAACAATTTACCATGCTAACGGACACCAAAAGAAAGCTGGGGTGGAAAACCTTATATCAGACAAATTAGATTTTAAACCACAGACTATAATAAAAGTTGAGGAAGGACACTATATCATACTTCAAGGGTCTATCTAACAGTTGTAAATATCTATGCCCCTAACATGGGAGCAGCCAATTATATAAGGCAATTAATAACAAAAGCAAAGAAACACATTGACAACAATACAATAATAGTGGGGGACTTTAACAGCCCCCTCACTGAAATGGACAGATCATCTAAGCAAAAGATCAACAAGGAAATAAAGACTTTAAATGACACACTGGACCAAATGGACTTCACAGATATATTCAGAGAACATTCCATCCCAAAGCAACAGAATACACATTGTTCTCTAGTGCCCATGGAACATTCTCCAGAATAGATCACATCCTAGGTCACAAATCAGGTCTCAACTGGTACCAAAAAATTGGGATCATTCCCTGCCTATTTTCAGACCACAATGCTTTGAAACTTGAACTCAATCACAAGAGGAAAGTCAGAAAGAACTCAAATACATGGAGGCTAAAGAGCATCCTACTAAAGAATGAATGGGTCAACCAGGACATTAAGAAGAATTTAAAAAATTTATGGAAACGAATGAAAATGAAAACACAACTGTTCAAAATCTTTGGGATGCAGCAAAGACAGTCCTAAGAGGAAAGTATATAGCAATACAAACCTGTCTCAAGAAACAAGAAAGGTCTCAACTACACAACCTAACCCTACACCTAAAGGAGCTGGAGAAAGAACAGCAAATAAAGCCTAAACCCAGCAGGTGAAGAGAAATCATAAAGATCCGAGCAGAAATCAATGAAACAGACACCAAAAGAAGAGTAGTACAGATCAACGAAACTAGGAGCTGGTTCTTTGAAAGAATAAACAAGATTGATAAACCCCTGGCCAGACTTATCAAAAAGAAAAGAGAAATGACCCAAATAAATAAAATCATGAATGAAAGAGGAGAGATCACAACCAACACCAAAGAAATACAAACAATTATAAGAACATATTATGAGCAACTCTATGCCAGCAAATTAGATAATCTGGAAGAAATGGATGCATTCTTAGAGATGTATAAACTACCAAAACTGAACCAGGAAGAAATAGAAAACCTGAACAGACCTATAACCACTAAGGAAATTGAAGCTGTTATCAAAAATCTCCCAACAAACAAAAGCCTAGGGCCAGATGGCTTCCCAGGGGAATTCTACCAAACATTTAAAGAATTAATACCCATAATTCTGAAACTGTTCCAAAATATAGAAATGGAAGGAAAACTTCCAAACTCGTTTTATGAGGCCACCATTACCTTGATCCCAAAACCAAAGACCTCATCAAAAAGAATTATAGACCAATATCCTTGATGAATATGGATGCAAAAATTCTCACCAAAATACTAGCCAATAGGATCCATCAGTACATTAAAAGTATTATGCACCACGACCAAGTGGGATTTATCCCTGGGCTACAAGGTTGGTTCAACATCTGCAAATCAATCAATGTGATACAATACATTAATAAAAGAAAGAACAAGAACCATATGATCCTCTCAATAGTTGCAGAGAAAGCATTTGACAAAGTACAGCATCCTTTCTTGATCAAAACTCTTCAGAGTATAGGGATAGAGGGCACATACCTCAATATCATAAAAGCCATCTATGAAAAACCCACAGCGAATATCATTGTCAATGGAGAAAAACTGAGAGCTTTCCCCCTAAGGTCAGGAGCATGGCAGGGATGTCCACTATCACCACTGCTATTCAACATAGTACTAGAAGTCCTAGCCACAGCGATCAGACAACAAAAAGAAATAAAAGGCATCTGAATCAGCAAAGAAGAAGTCAAACTCGCACTCTTTGCAGATGATAAGATACTTTACATGGAAAACCCAAAAGACTCCACCCCAAAACTGCTAGAACTTATACAGGAATTCAGTAAAGTGGCAGGATATAAAATCAATGCACAGAAATCAGTGGCATTTCTATACATCAACAGCAAGACAGAAGAAAGAGAAATTAAGGAGTTGATCCCATTTACAATTGCACCCAAAACCATAAGATACCTAGGAGTAAATCTAACCAAAGAGGCAAAGAATCTGTACTCAGAAAACTATAAAATACTCATGAAAGTAATTGAGGAAGACACAAAGAAATGGAAAAATGTTCCATGCTCATGGAATGGAAGAACAAATATTGTGAAGATGTCAATGCTACCTAGAGCAATCTACACATTCAATGCAATCCCTATCAAAATACCCTCCACTTTTTTCAAAGAAATGGAACAAATAATCCTAAAATTTGTATGAAACCAGAAAAGACCCCGAATAGCCAGGGGAATGTTGAAAAAGAAAAGCAAAGCTGGTGGCATCACAATTCCGGACTTCAAGCTCTATTACAAAGCTGTAATCATCAAGACAGTATGATACTGGCACAAAAACAGACACATAGATCAGTGGAACAGAAGAGAGAGCCCAGAAATGGACCCTCAACTCTATGGTCAACTCACCTTTGACAAAGCAGGAAAGAATGTCCATTGGAAAAAAGCAGTCTCTTCAACAAATTGTTTTCGGAAAATTGGACAGCCACATGCAGAAGAATGAAATTGGGCCATTTCCTTACACCACACACAAGAATAGACTCAAAATGGATGAAAGACCTAAATGTGAGACAGGAATCCATCAAAATTCTAGAGGAGAACACAGGCAGAAACCTCTTCGAACTCAGCCACAGCAACTTCTTCCTAGAAACATTGCCAAAGGCAAGGGAAGCAAGGACAAAAATGAACTATTGGGACTTTATCAAGATAAAAAGGTTTTGCCCAGCAAAGGAAAGAGTCAACAAAACCAAAAGACAACTGACAGAATGCGAGAAGATATTTGCAAATGACATATCAGATAAGGGGCTAGTATCCAAAATCTATAAAGAACTTATCAAACTCAACACCCAAAGAACAAACGATCCAATCAAGAAATGTGCAGAAGACATGAACAGACATTTTTCCAAAGAAGACATTCAAATGGCCAACAGACACATGAAAAAGTGCTCAACATCGCTCGGCATCAGGGAAATCCAAATCAAAACCTCAATGAGATTACCACCTCACACCAGTCAGAATGACTAAAATGAACAAGTCAGGAAATGACAGATGTTGGCAAGAATGAGGAAAAAGGGGAACCCTCCTACACTGTTGGTGGGAATGCAAGCTGGTGCAGCCATCCTGGAAAACAGTATGGAGGTTCCTCAAAAAGTTGAAAATAGAGCTACCCTACAACCCAGCAATTGCATTACTGGGCATTTACCCCAAAGATACAAATGTAGTGATCCGAAGGGGTATGTGCACCCCAATGTTTATAGTAGCAATGTCCACAATAGCCAAACTATGGAAAGAGCCAAGATGTCCATCAACAGATGAATAGATAAAGAAGACATGGTATATATATACAATGGAATATAATGCAGCCATCAAAAGGAATGAAATCTTGCCATTTGCAATGATGTGGATGGAACTGGAGGGTATTATGCTGAGTGAAATAAGTCAGTTAGAGAAAGACATGTATCATATGATCTCACTGATATGAGGAATTCTTAATCTCAGGAAACAACTGAGGGTTGCTGGAGTGGTGGAGGGTGGGAGGATGGGGTGGCTGGGTGATAGACATTGTGGGGGTATGTGCTATGGTGAGTGCTGTGAATTGTGTAAGCCTGTTGAATCACAGAGCTGTACCTCTGAAACAAATAATACATTATATGTTAAAAAAAAAAAAGTAGATAGTAGGAAGGGAAAAATGAAGGGGGGGGAATCAGAGGGGGAGACAAACCATGAGAGACTATGGACTCTCAGAAACAAACTGAGCATTCTAGAAGGGAGGGGGTGGATGGATGGGTTAGCCTGGTGATGAGTATTAAAGAGGGCACGTATTGAATGGAGCACTGGGTGGTATACGCAAACAGTGAATCATGGAACACTACATCAAAAACTAATGATGTAATGTATGGTGATTAGTATAATATAATAAAATAAAAAAAATGCACTTCTTGCCCTCTACTTCATTCATATTTGCTGCTGACCCCATGTTTCAATCATGGTTTCTACTATTATCTTGGAATAGAGATACCTCTCTCCACTGATGTCTAGCTTTCTGTTCATTTCCCAAAGGATGTGCTAAACCTTTCTGTGGTATATAGGCTCTTCTCAAGAAATTTGAGTTGTTTTCCTCTGGGGCAGTGTCAGAGAACTATAAATGACAGTTTATAATCAAAAGTCTTCTTTTTTCAAAACAGTTAGTTGGTTTTCCAGGAACAGCTCAGGTACCCTATCAGGATCTCATATTATGAAAGTGTTTTATTGATATCAGCCTTACTCATGGCATCTGCTATCTCTGAATATCTGCTATAAGCTTTGGTACTTTTGCTTTGTTTCAGAATTTTAATTTCTCCATCTTAGTACCCAATCATGAATCCCAATGTCCTTTTAGTACTTTTCACAATTTACCCGGGTCTTCATGCAGGTAGAACACATACTGATCCACCAGGATATCCTGGTATTCTCAAAGTAAGTTTACCAGTTAAATTCCATCTTCATTACCAAAATTTTACTTTGTGTTTATCTCTATCCTGTCTCCAAGGGGACATGTCTAACTTTGAAGTCATTCCTGCCTTCTAAAAGAATTCTAAAAGTCTTTTATAACCATTGATAAACTTGCTGAAATAACAAAGGTTAATGTGGGATATAGCTCTGCTAGAGCCATGGTTAATTGGATGATGATATGGGTTTATTGTTAGAAAAACATAGAGTTTAAAGAGTACATTCACACAATTCTTATTTGAAACTAGATATATATGTTTAAATAAAATCATCCTTCTCCTGCCAAACTTATATTATCAATATTCTCCTAGAAATCAGGGAGGTTTAATTTAGACCATTACCACCTGTCTCTCCCCATCACATACACATTTGTCTTGTCTTAATGACTTTACTCTTATTTCTTAAATTTATCTCTCTACCTAGTACCCCTCCTTCCATCACCCTTGTTCAGAAGCTTGTGACTCTTCATGTAAATCACTGTACTATCTCCCCAACTTGCCATGTTTTCTCCAAGGATTTCCTGTCACCTACAGAGCATGGTCAAAGCTTGCTAAAATAGAGGCAAGACCATCTATCAACTGACCACTTTCTACTTCTCTAATCTCATCATGTCTCATTCCCTGCCTCATAGACTATGATTTAGAAAGCCTGAATTGCCTGCATTTTCCTGTTTACCTGATTCTCCTGTATCTGTGTCCTTTTCATCTATTGCTCTTTCTGTTTGAAAGGTTTCTTTTCTTTGTCTTCTTCACATGCTTCATTCCATTTTGTTCATGCATTGCTTTCCCTATGTCACCTTCACGAACCCCTTGAACACCCCTAGTTATTGTGTAAGGGACACCTTGGTGTTCTTACAATGCCATGATACACTTATTTTACTAAGAGCATTACTTGATACAATTTATATTACCTTTTAATTGACTTATATTATGTATTTATCTCTGTATTTGATAATTAATTACTCACATCAGATATCTTGTTTGTTTACATGTTCTCTCCCACAATTAAACTGCAAGCTTTCTGAGGGGATTATTTCACTCAGTCCTATTTTCTCTAGCAAACTTTATGAGCTCCTTTGTGGAAATAATATAAAACCACTATTTATTAACTATTGACTTCATCATATAATTTATAAATAAGAACCATGGTCATTAGTGTATATATACATATATCCATAATAAGTGCATATATGTATACATACATACACATGCATGCATAATATGTACATGACACATATATACAAAATATATATGTGTATATTATATATATTTGTGTTCTCTTTCAATATTTTGTTATTTGACTTTTTATGTGTGGAATATAGAGATCTGTAGAAGTATTTTATGCAAAATTCAACATCTAATTCTAAAATCTAAACCCTACTCTAGAGATATGCTTGTGTGGGTGAGTGAAAATGTGTGAGTCAAGTGTTAGGTAGGATGGGAGGGTGTGAAAAGTCTGCACTTGTATCTCAGCTTTTCTCTGATTAGGATAATATCTAAGGTTGTGTTTTCAGATCAAGCTGTCTACAAGGTGACATGTGGTCTGTCATCTTCCCAACATTGTTATATATTATACAAGTGTAAGTGAATCCAAGGAGCCTGGGAAGGCCGAATCATTAGAAAAACATCTGTATGGTGACTAACATAACATAATAAAATAAAAAAAATAAAATAAAAACATCTGTAACATAAGTCTGTGCATTGGGTAGATGAAAGCATAGAAGCAAAATGTAATTTGTTTCCCATATTGTAAATAATTGTTACATGGTAACTACAAATATATTCATTAAAGAGTTTTGAGAATATAAAGTAAATAAGTCATGGTGTTTCAAGTACTTAATATTATGAAGAAATATTTTGTGGATTTTTTTTCTGTGGATTTTTAAATAAGGGGTTAAAATATTTAATATCTCACAAAATTTGTTGGGCTTTTGGGTAGGTTGTGACCACATTATTTTTTCTTTCATTTAAAATGGAAACATACAGGGGTGCCTGGGTGGCTCAGTCTGTTAAGCAGCTGCCTTCGGCTCAGGTCATGATCCTGGGGTCTTGGGCTCGAGCCCCACATCCGGCTCCCTGCTCAGCGGAGAGCCTGTTTCTCCCTCTCCATCTGTCTGCCACTCTGCCTACTTGTGCTCTCTCTCTCTCTGTCAAATAAATAAATAAAATCTTTAAAAAAAATAAAATAAAATGAAAACATACAGGTTTTCACTATCTGAAATTTTGCTAATATCTTTTGGGGAAAAATTAGGTTTAGATATTCAAAGGAATACATACATATATATACATATAATTATAATATCATGTATATGTTATACATATCATGTATGTTATATATAATCATACAAAGCCATATATGTACCTCACATTTGTCGGAGTCATAACATAGTCCTATTGCTTTAATACTATTTTCTTGATTATAGGGTATAAACTATTTCACTGAAAGTTTCCCTACTTGTTAAAAGAACCTACATTAGAATATCATTTCATTCTACATTATATTATTAGAATATAATATATATATTTGAATCTTATTTTTCTATATCTCTGCATTAATCATTTTCTTAGTCTGCTGTAATAACAGTATCCTATGATCAAAATACCACCTTTCTAATTATACATAAAGTATCCAAAACACTGTCTTTTTGAGATTATTTTAAGTCTGCAGAGTGGGGTTTCATGTTTAAGAGAATGAAAGACTTAGTGTCCCTTATTGTCTTCTGCATATATGTGGATGGGACCTGCAGGGCCTTCCAGCTTTCTGTAAGAACAGAATAATGCATATCAAGTGCCATTTCCCCCAAGTCAAGATTATCACTAAATCTGAATGCCAAGTACCTCATCTGCTAATTAATGACATCTTCAGATTCCAAGTCTAGAATTTCCTTTGATTTATTTCATGTTCAGGCTTAAGCTGTTCTTTAGGGAAGTAAGTATCCTCATTTCATCAATCCTAATAAAGCTCAATTTATTCAAATCCCTTGCAAGAATTTGAGCATCTCACATTTAGAGCATAGTGATTATTCCAAATCCTTGTTAAGCGAGTCACTATAACCATCATATTGTTGACTCCTAGAGGAGCATATTCAGAGCTGAGGGAATTCTTTTTCACTAACTTGTATCATAGTCTAATGGACCAAGGTCTAGATCAGTGGTTCTCATACTTATCATATAAACAGAAGCATCAGAATCACCTGGAGGCCTTGGAGGGAACATGGCCGTGGAGTAGGAGGACCCTAGGCTCACCTTGTCCCATAAATAGAACTAGATAACTATCATATCATCCCAAATACCCCAGAAATTGATCTAAAGACTAACAGAACAAACTCCACAACTAAAGATGGAGAGAAGGTCATAGTGAAGAAGGTAGGGGAGACGTGACTTGGAGAGAAAAGGATTATTGTGGCCACTGCAGTGGGGAGGGAGCCATGATTTTGGAGAAGGGCAAGAGACCAACTAGCACACAGGGGAGCACACAGGGAACACAGATCTCCACAACAATTGGCTTAGAAAGTGAGAGGGCCCAAATTTTGTGAGTTCTTGCAACCAGCAGGGCTTAAAGCCTGGAGTTTTAAAAGTCAGCAGCCTTGGCTCTGGGAGAGATCAGAGGACACTGGGGCAGCTCTTAGAGAAAAGACAGCAGATAGCCCACAGACATACAGCATGGAAACAGCCATCTAAGGAGTGCCTGAGGTACACAGTGGAGAGGTTATTTGCTCATCTTAGAGCACATCCCAGAGAGGCAGCATTTACAGAGAGATCCCTCTGGAACAAAGGAACTAGCGGCACCATTTCTCTCCCCCACCCCTCAGCATAAACACAGAGCCACCTACAGGAATCAGTACAGCACCAATGCTCACTGCCTAACTTGCTTATACCAAGCCCCGCTCCCCCCCAACACTTTGGTGGAACCATCCTTCCCAGTCCCACTTGCTTCAATCACAGCGCTGTGGGCCCCCTGCCCCAGAAGACCAGCCTCAAACCCTGCCAACACTGCATCTCCTAACCTGGGAGTTTTTCAAGGCCTTGGTTCCAGTGGCAGTGGCAACAAGCCTCATTTCACAAGCAGACTAGAGCACACCTAGTTCAAATGCACCATACTTAGGCCAGGGACCAAAAACTGCCCACCACAGGCAAAGAGAGCCTCTGCAGATGACTGGCCTGAAGGATAAAGTGGCCAGGACACAACAGCAGAGCTCACACAGCACACATTGGAGAAAACCTCAGGGGGTGATTGATTTCTTTGTTATCTTGATTGTGGTGAAGTTTTTACTTGTGTATACATATGTTAAAACATATCAAATTATATATTTCAAATATGTGCAGTGTGTTGTTTAGAAATTATACCTCAATAAAGCTACTAAACAAAACAATTAAAAAACAAAAGCTAATATGATGGGTAGCCTAGAGACACTTTCAAATTATTTGTTAGGATCTTAGTTTAGAACACTAGAACACCAGTGTCTCAAATTTATAAAAAAGTTCTTGCTACAGTTGTTTAATTTCATTCTACAGAGTAATTTTTGATAGTACAATTTTCTGCATTATAGTGGGGGTATTTGCAGGGAATATTCTATAACATTCTGTACCTTATAGCCTTCTGTCTATAGAGAAGAGGGAACATGGAAAGAGAGGGCAAAAAATTACTGTAAACATTTTTATTTACATATTATATTAGTATATATGTATTATATATGTATATACAGACTCCATGCAATCGATAGGTAGATCTAGAGATACAGTGCATGTGTATTTCAGGAGTGTGGAGATCAAATAGTAGGACAGAAATCATTTTGTTATTTTGTCAACTCATGGAAAAATGCATATTAAAGACAAAGGTATAACCTAGTAATTCATGGTCTTTTACTAGGATAAAAATAATTACTCTACTTAATTGCAGATACAAAAATATTTACCATAAAACTCCATATAACATTTCCCTCTCTAAAATAATGTCTGCCATTAAAACACACATTGTGTAAATGACAATGTGTACTGTTAAAGGAACAGTATGTTTCTCACCATTGAAGCCAATGAATACCATGTAGTATTCAGGATTTTTCCCAAAGTTGTTATTAAAAGTTATATCCTACAACTTAGGCACTATGAAGATAGCAAATAAAGAAAGGAAGAGAAATGGCTCTTTGGTCCTTTATACCTTCCTCCCTACCAAGACACTAATAGGCCAGTGGAAAGTGTTTTAATTAAAAGTTGGATTGTGTGAATAATCAAATGCTCATTTTCTCTGCCTTCTGCACTGAGGCATGAGACATGCTTGTCTCAGTGAGAGTCAGGTGTTTCGCACTTTTCCTTTGTCAGTATGACAAAGGACACATGTTGAAACCTGGGGATCTTTCATGGATTAAGAAGGTGCAAACCAATGTATGTGGGAGGCAAACAGAAAATGTCAAAGCTCTAAAATGCTTATCCTCAAATCAATGCCATTTTGTTACAGATATGGAAATAGAGATCTTGAGAAAAGACTCCTAAAATACAGAGTCACAGAGTACATTAGAAGGGCATGAGAAATGGAATCTATGTTACCTCTTGGAATGCACCCAACTCAGTTAAACTAGGAGAGATCCCCCAACAGGTCATCCAATATTCTTTATCCAGATAAATTAAAGAAAAAAAATAAATGCCTAAGCATGAGATCTTAGCCAATAGTTCTACTTTGGCTTATCCCAAAAAATGCCCCTATTACAAAATCAACAGGCGTGCTCAGGTTGTGAAGACTGTGCTTTCAACTTCTCTCAACGATTGATGATTCCTGAGAAGCATGGATTAGTAGGAGTTAAATCAAGGTTTCTCAACTTGGGAATTATTGACATTTAGTGCCAGATAGTTCTTTGTTATTGGGGGCTGTCTTGTGCATGTAGGATGTTTAGCAGCATCCTTGGCCTCTACTTACTACATACTAGTATCCCCTCATTCCATTTGTGACAACCAAAAGTGCCTGCAGACATTGTTAAATAGTACCTGAGGGTGGAGAATAGCCCTTACTTGAAAATTAATAAAATAAACCATTCCTATGTATTTATTTCTGATATTCCCTGTTGATTAAGCTTAGAAATACCTTTACTTATTCTGAGATCTTATTTTTTTTTCTAATCAATTTTTAAATGACTTTTTTTTCTATTTGAATTTAAATTTTGGGTATAAACATAAAATGTTTATTTCTCCTGATCATTGTTTTCAACTATATTATGTGGGTCACTCCTTACCTGCAGAAAAATGGGTTGGCTAAGTGAAGTGCAAGCATATTTCATAGCTTTTTGGACATTTTTAAAAAATGAAGACTTTTTTTTGAGTATTTTACTACAAAATTGAAGGGAAAGTACAGAAATTTCCCATATTCTCCTTATCCCCACACAAGGAACATCTTCCTCATTATCAACATTCCCTACCAGTGGTACATTTGTTATAAGTGACAAACCTACAGTGATACATCGTAGTAACCCCAAATCTATAAATTACATTGGGGTTCATTGTTGGTGTTACATAGTCTATGGACTTGGACAAATGTATAATGACATGTATTCATTATTAGGGCATCATACAGAATATTTTCACTGCCTTGAAAATCCTCTATACTCCACCTATTCATCCTGCTCTTCCCCCAACCCCTGGCAATCACTGATCTTTTTACTGTCTCCATAGTTTTGTTTTTTCCAGAATGTCATACAGTTGGAATCATACTATAATAATATATGTAGCCTTGTCAGATAGGCTTCTTTCACTTTGATATTCATTAAAGTTTCCCCCATGTCTTCCATGGCTTGATAGTTCATTTCTTTTTAGTGCTGAATAACATCCCATTGTCTGGACATACCACAGTTTATTTATCCTTTTGCATACTGATGGACATCTTGGTTGCTTCCAGCTTTCAAGCTGCTATAAACATTCATGTAAAGGTTCTTATGTGGGCATAACTTTTCTTTTTCTTTTTAAATATTTTGTTTATTTATTTGAGAGAGAGAGCATGAATGGGGGTGAGGGGCAGAGGGAGAGGCAGAAGCAGACTCTCCACTGAGTAGGGAGCCCAGCAGGGCTGGATCCTAGGACCCTGAAATTATGACCTGAGCCAAAGGCAGATGCTTAATCAGCTGAGCCACCCAGGCACTCCATTTTTCAATTCCTTTGGGTAAATACCAAGAAATGCAATCACTACATTATATGGTTAGTTTTAATGATAAATCATCACCCTGTCATCCAGACTGTACCATTTTGCCTTCCCACCAGAAATGAATGAGAGTTCTTATTGCTCTGCATCCTCACTGGCATTTGCTGTCAGTGTTCTGGATTTTGGCCATTCTAATAGGTGTGTAGTGGAATCTTATTGTAGTTTTAATTTGCATTTCCTTAATAACATATAAGGGAAAACATTTTGTCATATGCTTATATGTCATCTATGTATCTTCATGTTGAGGTGTCTATTGTCATTGACCCATTATTTAATTAGATTATTTTCTTACTGTCCAGTTTTAAGAGTTCTTTGTATATTTTGGGTAACAGTACTTTAACAGATGTGCCTTTTGAAAGTATTTTCTCCCAGTCTGTAGGTTTTCTTCAAATTTTCTTAACAGTGTATTTCACAGAGCAAAAGTTTTTGATTTTGATGAAATCCAGCTTATTATTTCTTTTTTTGGATTGTGCCTTTGGTGTTACATCAAAAAGTCATCACCAAGGTCACCTAGATTTTCTCCTATTTTACCTTTCAGAAGTTTTATAGTTTTATAGTTTCACATTTTACATTTTTGTTTGTGATCTATTTTTAGTTAGTTTTTGTGATGGGTGTAAAGTCTGTGTCTAAATTTATTTTTTTGCTCATGGATGTCCACTTGTTCCAGCACCATTTGTTGAAAATGTTTTTTCATTTGTCTTTTTTGCATTGTATCACCTTTTCTCCTTTTCAAAGATCAGTTGACTATACTTACATGGCTCAATTTCTGGGTACTCTATTCTGTTCCATTAATTTATTGTCCATTCTTTCACCAATACTACATTGTCTTGTTTACTGCAGCTTTATAGTAAGTCTTGAAATTGAGTAGTGTCAGTCCTCTAACTTTGTTCTTCCTCAATATTATGTTGACTATTCTGAATCTTTTTCCTCTCCATCAAAACTTTAAAATCAGTTTGTCAATATCCATAACACAATTTGCTGAGATTTAGATTGAGATTCCACTAAACCTATAAATAAAGTTGGAAAGAACTGACGTCTTGACAGTATTGAGCCTTTTTATCCATGAACATGGAATATTTTACCATTTATTTAGTTCTTTGGTTTTGTTCATCAGAGTTATATAGTTTTCCTTATGTAGATCTAGTTCATATTTTGTTAGATTTATATCTAAGTATTTAATTTTGGGGGGTGCTAATGTAAAAAGTATTGTGTTTTAAATTCCAAATTCCACTTGTTATTTGTTGGTTCATTTTTGTTTTGAATTCTGACTAATATTCAGCTTCCTCCCCATATCAGATTCAAAGCTCTTCGTTGTCCTCAGTTTTGCAAGTCTATGGTTCCGGTTGCATAAGAAGTGCAGGGGAAGGAGCATCATCTCAACTCACATACACAGCACTCCTAGAGAGAGAGAAAAAAATCGTTCCTTACTTGAAAAAAGACTCACTCATCAGTTGCCATATTTATGTCTCAAAGAGATAAAATGTAGTCTTCTGTATGTATCTTAATTTCAACAAGTAGTGACCACTTGTCTTAGCCATTCTGGATCCTTTACCCCCTAGATGATTAAGCCCTACTTGTTCCTGAACCTCAGCTGGCAGTCCCTTTTACTGGTCCCCTGATTTTTGTGTTCTTGGCCCATATAACTTTCCCAGCAGGTGTGTGGTTCACATTTTCATCTTCTCTCTTTGACTCTCAATTCAGAACTTGAGGGCATATAATTAATCCATCTTCTTAGAATGCTAGAATTTTAAGGGATGGCCCTACACCTCTCTGTTAGGCAGTCTCACCAGGCGTATTTCTCTGACCTATTTCTTTAAGTCTTAGAAGCATTAGGCAAACTGCCATGTCAATGACTTGACAAATTTTAGATAGGAGGTTATTATGACTCTTGATTTGGCAACCAATAGGCATTTTTGTACACTCCTAACATAGAAAGTAAGTTTCTCCCCGTATTCTCTCCTCTCATTTTTTTGGTAGGGCAGTTTGATGCCTTGTATTAGGATTCAAGAAGTATACAGCCATATTTTAAGTCATGGAATCCCTGTCTTTATCCCTGTGATCACCATTCCTCAAATTATATTACAACTGATTATTTTTCTGATCCATCTTTTCCAATATTTTGTGAGTTTCAGGATGATATTTGAGCCTCCAGCATCAAACATAATTCGTGGAATATACTATGTCAATGGTTATTGACCAAATGAATACATAAATAAATATTTGACAAAGTGATTTTATTAATGTATTTTTACAATATGTTTAAAAGCTTATTCCCTCCTGTGACTCCTTATTTTAATGTAAATGACTTTTTAATTTTTCTTGCTGTGTATTTTCTACGTAATACATTGTACACTTTTATCAAGTTATAAAAGTAAACAAAAATAAAAACAACACAAGGCAGATGAGATTTTGTAATCAGGGTTCATTCTGATTACTAAGTGCTCACTATGTCCTAGGCCTTGTGCTAAGTACTTTGCATTCATTATGTCATTTATTTCTATAAGAATTTGGAATAAATACTAGTAAATCCTCATTTTACTGGTACTTAAAGTTACAAAACTCACATGTTAGAGATAGAATTTGAGTTCATTCCTATAAGCAGTAAGAAATGTAGCTTTAATCACTATTCTGTACAATTCTGAATTCATTTAAATTTATAAAATAATTTAAGAATAAATAGTCTGTTTTTAACAACAGTTCTTCCACCAAAGTACATTGAATCTATCTGCATTTATTCAGTTTAAATCTTTTTATTTCTCTGTAGAATGCTCTTATTTTTTCATATAAATGAAACATGGTCATTGCCAAATTTACTTATGTTTTTAATTGGCATGTAGAAAGGAATATCTTTCCTCATTATATTTTCTATCTTCTAATTAGTGCTCTATAGGAAAGGTATTAATTTTTTACATTTAAATTTTGTGTCATGTGATCTTAAAAAAACATCATTAGTTGTGAAAATATTCAATATACAAATATCTTGTATTTATTTAATTTTAAGTATTTAAACATCTGCTGAAAAGAATAGCAATTTTAAAATATATTTCCCAATAGTCATCAATCTTATAAATTTTTATTTATAAGAGATACACATTATAAAATACATTTTGATTACTATATTTGTAAAAAGTTAAAACAAAGAATGAGTTTTACATTTTATCAAATAAATATTCTGTATCTATCTTTACCTGAATTATGGAGTACATTATCTTGATATATTTACATAAACCCCAATTTTAAAAATAAACTAATATTTTTCTTAGAATATTAGTCTTCTATTTCTATTTTATTAATTGTGGAAAATGAAGGAAAATATATTGGATAAAAATGAAGCAAACTATAACATTAATGAATCCCAATCTCTAGAGAACCACTGCTAATATTTTTATTTCCTGTCCTTTATGCATATTGTTCTTCTTTTTATTATTACTTGGTATCTTTATTGATCATTACTTTGCATAAAATGTGTCTTGTTCTAGTAATAATATACATCTCTAAATTTTACTTAACTATCTCCTTGTGGAATACATATTTTAGAAAGTGGGGGATAAGGGGAGAATGGAGAGATAAAATTAGGAATAAATATAATAATCATTAAATTTTATAGTATGTTGGGAGGGGAGAAGTATTATAGAACAAAATTAGTGCAGGGATAAGGGGCTCAGCAGGATTGGAGTTGGTGCTGCATTTTTTAATTGGTTGTTAAGAGTAGCTATTGGAGCAAAGAAGAAGTAAGCCATACCCACACAGAGATAATTTTCAAGGCAGAGAGAACCTCCTGGGCAAACAGCCTGAAGTGGAAGTTTGTCTACTATGTTTGAAGAACAGTAAGGAGGCCAATGTAGTTAGAGCTGAGAGACTAAGAGGGAAATTAAAAATAGAAGAGGCAAGTTCTAATAGATTCAAATTGCAAGTGCCTTCTAAGCCATCATAAGGACATGGGGATAACCTTTCATTCTGGGAGAAATGAAGAGTCACTAGAGAATTCAGAGCAGAGCACTGACAGGTACCCTCTTATATAAGTCTTTGATCATGTATTTAATTAATTCTTATGGAAGAAGTATTATTAGGGGATTAGTGGGCCAATGGTATGAACATTTCCAGTGCTATTTTACTTACAATGTTAAACTAATTTCCCGTCTGGTTGTACAGCAATGAATAACCCCAAGACAGTACACCAGGATGTTCTACTTCACCACATTCTCACCAGTACAAGACAGTGTTTTTCAGACTCCTGCAGCTGCCAACCACTTAAGAAATGAGCTTCACATCACAATCTAGTACACAAATACATACATGCATGTGTCTATAGATATAGGCATGGATGGGGACATAGATAAACAATTTTTAGTTATTCTTAATAAGGGCAATGGTATGTTTTTTTGTTTGCTTTTTTCATCTGTTTGTTTTTTTAGAGAGAGTGCATATGCACAAGTGGGAGTGGGGGGGGTTCAGAGTGAGAGGGAGAGAGAGAATCCCAAGCAGGTCCACACTCAGCACAGAGCCCGACGCAGGGCTGATCTCATGACTCTGAGATCATGACCCCAGCCAAAATCAAGAGTCTGCTGCTTAACCGACCGAGCTACCCAGGCACCCCAAGGGCAATGGTTTTTTTGTTTTCTATCTCATTTTTTCATTTATTTAAAAAATATTTTCTGAAGCCATTAAATTAATGTCAAAACATACTTTCAGATCATATTTTCTAGCCACTCTCTTTTGAATATTAGAGATGATCTTAATCCTTTGTGTGAGTTTATTTGCATAAAAGTGACATTAGCCATCTATAATATCTGCCTGTTAATGTAGTTCATGTTGACCTATGACCGTTATTTTATTTTTATATAAGAAAATTAATCAATTCTTTCATACAGTGTTTTAATATTTAAAATTTTAGGCATATAGAAATTTTTTAAAAATTGGCTTTACAAATATTTGGACTCTACATCCAATTCTTTAATCAACAAGATTATGCCTTTTTACAGGCTTTCAGGTGAGGTCCAAATTTGATTTTTATTCCAAAGTAAAAAACCCACTTATAATGATTCTTTTTTCTGATCTCTTTCAGGAATCATTGTTTGCAATTCATTTATTTTCATCAAAAATCTACAATTGTTAAACTAGTTCAATTATAATAACCCTATACCGTATTTATTGATTTGCTAAGGCTACCATAACAAAGTAAAACAGACTGGGTGGTTTAAACAACACAAATGTATTTTCTCACAGTTCTAGAGGCTGGAGATCAGGTGTCTGCACTTTTGGCTTCTTCTGAGGTCTGTCCTTGCCTTACAGATGGTTGTCTTCTTCCTGTATCTTCAAATATTCTTCCCTCTATTATGTCTGTGTCCTAATCTTTTCTTTTTATAAAGACACCTGTGATATTGAATTAGGGCCCATCCTAGTCACTTCATTTTAACTTAATTACCTTTTTAAAGACCCCATCTCCAAATACAGTCACAGCCTAAAGTACTATGGGGTTAGTATTTTAAGATATGAATTTTGAGGAGAAGAAAATTTAGCCTATAGCGTCATATTTTAATACTATGTAGTTTCATAGTACTTTCCGATATATTTAATAAAACAAACTTGTTGTTTTTAACCAGCAAGTAAAATGATGACTTTTGCTTTTTTCATGTTAAGAAAAATGTTATCTTTTTGTCAGTTTTGTAGGAGTTATCATTAGGAGGACATTATATTTTATGGAATTCCTATTGTGTTCTTACTAACATGTTAATATAATTTGTCAGATTCATCATGTCCATACTGAGATTAAAGGTCTTTTTTCAAGGTAGATATTGTTTTTTAAATATCCTGTTGAAATCAGTTTTTAGTATTTCATGTATAAGTTTCATTTGTATCCATAAATGATATTTTATATTTTCACCTTTAGCATTTCCTTTTTCAGGTATAAATGTATCTCATAAAATAAGTTATGCAATATTCCATCATGTTTAATTATTACAGTTCATAGAACATTGAAATTAAACTCTTGAAACGAAAATTTAAAAATATCTCACCTGTAAATTTTCTGTAGTCTTCAATATTTGAAGACACGCTCTTGATCATTTTTGCATTGTCTTGTACGATTTTTATCAATCCAGGTTTTTAAATCTTTTTTAGAGTCAGCCTTAGTAAGCTACTTTTTCTTTTTTCTTTTTTTTTTTTTTAAGATTTTATTTATTTATTTGACAGAGAGAGACACAGCGAGAGAGAGAACACAAGCAGGGGGAGTGGGAGAGGGAGAAGCAGGCTTCCCGTGGAGCAGGGAGCCCGATGCAGGGCTCAATCCCAGGACCCTGGGATCATGACCTGAGCCGAAGGCAGACGCTTAACGACTGAGCCACCCAGGCGCCCCAGTAAGCTACTTTTTCTTTTCCCAAAAAAAGTGTTCATGCTGTAAACATTTCTGAAACGCAAATACTTGTGCAAAGTATTATCCCGTACAAGCTTAGCCCTTACTCTCATATTTGTATTTCTCATACTATTCTAATTTTCAGTATTTGTTTTTTTCTCTGTCTCTTCCATTTTATAGAATTATTTATTTTCAAAAAACCAGCTCTGTTTTCTTTTTTCTTCTCTATTTTTTCAAATTCTTACATTTTTCTTTTTATCCTGATAATTGCATTTATCTCCCTGTTTTCAGTGATTATTTTTTATCTTTTTTTCTAAATCCTGAACTGAACTTTTAAAATATATTTTACTTTCTGTTTAAATAATAAAAACGATATGGGAATAAATTCTGCTTAGGCCATGATGAGGCATGTTTCATCTTAAGAATTTGTGACTACACTGTTATACCCTTTTTAAATAAATAAGGGAAATATTGCTATTGTTGTGATTGCATTGCTGTTGTGTTGGCAGATAGGGTGTTGAGGTTAAACCTTCCAGTAGTTGAGCCCCTCAGATATTTCTTTTTCTTTCACTCAAATCCTTTATGTGTTTTCATGTTCTGCCTTGTGAATAGATAGGAAATAACTTCAAGGACAGGGTGATTTACAGATTTTGACCTAGACTATTTCAAGAGATACGGAATGGATAAATGTTTGTGTCATCATCATTTAAGAGATATTACTACATGAAAATTGTAGGAAAATGGGAACTTTGGATTGAAAATTGGTGGATATATAATAGAGAATTGTCTTATTATTAGAATATACATGTGTATAAACCTATGTGTGTGTGTATGTATCACAGAGATATGATCATCCACCTGAAATTTTGTTTTGTCAAAAATTGGTTGCTATATGATCTCTACAACAAAATCGGTTTGAGGGGTGAACTTCATACCCTGGCAGCGTGAGTCCTTGAAAAAAATTACTTAATTTCTCAATTCCAAGGTTTATGTCTCACATGATTAAATGAGGGAATGCATTTCAAGGCCTAACACAGTGCCTGGTTCACAGTTTTTCCTCAATAAATTGTGTCGACAGAGTAATTGATAGAGCATCGATCCCCGTAGCCTCCCCTCCTTTATCACCCATCGCATTCCCCACCACTCAAACTTGAGTTTTCTTGTACAACCAAGGTTATTTGTGAATGCAGTATGAAATAGCCACACAGCGGGTAAATATTCTATACTCCGAGTCCCAGGAGTCCCCCTTGTTCTGCCTGCTAACCTCTTCCATTTCAGGATTATGTCTTAGGGCAGGTTTTGTGTTGGATGAATAACTGGCTTTTGTGTAATAAACATGAATATCCAAACGGTCCCGTGATGTACAGAAGAAAGAGCTGGACAGTGGAATCCAATAGGGTGGGATTCAAAGGTCGGCTTTATGAACTTCATCAAGGTATTTAATCTAATGTAAGTTTTTTATCCTTATTTTCAAAATACGGTAATCACAGTCAATACTCAGTGGGGTTGTATGGATTGAATGAGCAGAACTGCCAGGCACATGTGACACCAAAGAAAACAAAAAATCATTCCAGGGCTTGATGTGTAACACAAGGTAATTGGCTCTACTCAGCATACCCTATGCTGTTCTACTCAATCTTAAAAGCCGTTAGTAAAAATATTATTGCATGCATTTTACATGTTCACTTCTGTTCCTCAGGATCTTGCACATCTTACTTTGCAGTGTCTGTGTCTTGGGGTGTCTTCTCTACAGCTTTCCTCTCTTGAGTTTTCTGCCAGTGTTCATCCCACAGAGTTTTGTTTGGGTTTTATAATCCATTTCATCTCTCCTCTAATGTTTCATTCCCTCTCCTCCCGGGGCACCTCTGAAATCTTACATATGGTTCAGCCATTTTACACTTCCTAAAACATTTAAACCCTTGATTAAATAAATATCTGCTCAAAAGAGCATAAAATACTTTGATTAAGTACATAAACACTCAGAAACACATACAGTTCTTATAAACACTTTATGTACTACATTAAGTTCAAAATTGGTGACACATGTTTAATGTCACATTTGAACAAACACAAAGCTTAATGTGAAAAAGATTAAGTAAATAAGTGTCAGAAACACACTTCTTATAATGGAGCACAACCTGTCACCTGCCAGGAACAGAATTTATAAGTTATTGGGTATCGTCTGTGTGATTACTCATTGATTGCCTATTATTTTGAAAAATTTTATAAAGTTCATCACTAATTCATCACAAAACATTAGCAAACTGGAAAAAAAGAATGTCGTTACCTTGTTAAAGGCTTTTGCTGAGCCTTTGAAATATCCTGCTTAAATATGACATTGTGAAAGTGGTCCTATTAAAATTACGCATAAAGCAAGTGTGCTCATCATCATTCTTACTACTGAATATTTATCAGAACCTCTGAGACAAGGCAAAAGTTTATATAACAATTGGGAAAGAAGAGCTAAAATTACCATTTATTTTCATGAAATAGGATTTAATTTATAAAAAGTCCAAAAATATCTATAAAGTATTAAAAGCAATAAGATGACAATAAGAATGCCACTGACAAGCAAGTGTCCAAACCAGTGTTCTCATCTACCACTAACCGCCAATGAAATAGGATACGTTATGACACAGAATAGCAAGAACTATCATAAAGTATGTAAGTAAATTTAAAAATTTGAGCACAAAACTATTACAATACAATTTGAAATTTATTAACCTAAATTAAAAAAAAAGTTAAGCTAATGTTTCTGAATTATTAGACTCAACGCCATAAAGATGTCAGATAACACTAAATTAATTTCTAAAATCAATGCAATTTAAATTGGAATCCCTGTCGGGTATATTATGGAACTTGACAAATTGATCTTAAAGTTCTATGGAACCATAAGAATATCTAGTAAGTAAAATTATCTATGATGTATTTGAAGAACAAAGTTGGGCAATTGGCTCTCTCATATATCAAAGCTATTTTAACAGTAAGTTAAATAAGACCACATGCTATAGAGACAATAACAGACAAATTGGCCACTGGAACAGAATAGAAAACCCGTAGACACACACACACACACACATGTGCACACACACACACTCACACACACATACACTAGGGCAGAGGTTGCATTACAACCAAGTGGGAAGCAGCTATATTGCTCATTAAATGATGAAAGGAACATCGATTTTCTTTATGGAAAAGTAGATCTCTGTGTCATACCATGGACAAAAACAAATTTCACATATATTAAAAGTGTAAGTATTACAATGGTAGAAGTGGAATGAATTATTTAATGGAGATGAAAAACAACTCAAAAATAAAATTGATAAATAAAATAAACAACTTCTACTAGAAAGACAATATACACAAATTTAAAAGATAAGCCATAGCCTTTGAGAAGATATTTGCCATGTATGTTGGATAAAGATTTAATGTCCAGAAAACATTATATACCACTACATATTATTTTCTTTTTAAAGACAAAAACCATCACCCCACACCGACACAAAATGGGCAAATCATTTTAATAGATAATTCACAAAATAATAGAATTGAATGAATAAAAATGATGTAAAAGTACACATCAGTTATAATCATAGAAAGGTAAATAAAAAATGAAATACTGTCTCAGACATCTGATTTCTAAAAAATAGAGTCTGAAGATACCAAGGCAGGAGAAAGTATGAAGAGAAAATCTCATAAACACTAATAATTAATTTATAGATGCATATACCCTATAAACCAGTGATTCTAATCCTCAGTTTAATTACTAAGACGAAGCTTTGTTTCTAAACAATCACATTCTGAGTTTCTGGGTGGACAAATGGGAGACACTATTCAGCCTAGTATATTATACAAAGGGAAATGCATAACAAGGAAGTTTATCACAGCACTGTTTGCCATGGGGATAATTTAAAACAACAAAATCTCCATTAGTATACCAGTGAATAATAAATAATGACACAACAAGCAATGGAGTTTGTACAGCTATTAAAATGATGTACAGCCACAAAAATCATTTTGACCTATGGATGTCAAAATTGATAAATCTTAAGAACATACCATAGATTAAAAAAAGAACATTGTAGAATATTTAGCAATATGACAATATCTGATGTATAAGGGTGACAAATATACAAAACAGGATATAGCTGATACATATAAAATAAAATATACATATATGTGGGGTTACTTGCACATTGATTTTAAGATAGTGATTATCTAGGGGCGCCTGGGTGGCTCAGTTGGTTAAGCATCTGACTCTGGATTTCAGCTCAGGTCCTGATCTCACTGTTGTGAGATCGAGCCCCATGCCGGGCTCCATGCTGGCTGTAGAGTCTGCTTAACATTCTCTCCCTCCCTCTCCTTCTGCCCCTCCCCCATCTCTCCCTCTCTTAAAAAAAACAGTGATTATCTCTAAAGGGGGAAGGTGGAGAAAATGAGATCAGAAGTCAATGAATGCTTCAAATATATTTGTAACATTTTCTTTAAATGGGGGATAATTGGAACAAATGTGGCAAAATGTTAACATCTAATGCATTTGAATTGCTAATATAGAGGAGAGTCTCTCAACCTCTGTACTTTTGGTATTCTGGGCAACAGTCTTTGTGCACTGTAGGATATTTAGATGTTTAGCAGCCTCTCTGGCCTCTATCCCCTAGATGCCAGTCAGTAGCCAACCTCTCCCCATGCCCACAGTTATGACAACCAAAATGTTGCCAAACATTTTGCTCGGGCAGGGGGAGGAATTAACTCTGGTTGAGAACCACTGGTATAAAATATTTACTAAGTCCTTCTTTTTATATTTCTGTATATTTGAAATATTTCATTATATCTTATGCCAAAATATAAAAATATATATGTATATTTCCTGCATACTAAGTTTTCATAGACAATTATAGGCTATGTTAGCATGCATAAAATATGCCATGTTATAACTGACAGAATTTTTAAATCAAATTTCTTGAGGTAGAATTTAGATACAATAAATGAATACCCCCCAAAAATACAAAAAATAAATAAAAAGGCTTAAGTAACCAATACAATTTTTTATTAATTTTGTGTGAATTGTTTAGGAAAGACTGCACCGAAGAAAATTTGGTTCCAAAGAAACCAAAGAAAGTTCAGTTTCACCTTAAAGGATGTGTAGGATTTTACAAGTTTGAAAAGTGGTGGAAGAGCGGTTGTGTGAGGGGAAGCAGTCTGTGCGGAGGCCACTACGCTCTCCCCGCAACACCCCGTGACTCGCCACCATGAGCAGCCCCTCAGCCAAGATTGCAGAGATCGAAGCCGAGATGGCTCGGACTCAAAAGAACAAGGCCACAGCACACCACCTAGGGCTGCTTAAGGCTCACCTTGCTAAGCTTCGTAGAGAGCTCATTACCCCAAAAGGTGGTGGTGGTGGTGGGCCAGGAGAAGGTTTTGATGTGGCCAAGACAGGTGATCCTCGAATTGGGTTTGTGGGTTTTCCATCAGTGGGGAAGTCAACACTGCTTAGTAACCTGGCAGGGGTATATTCTGAGGTGGCAGCCTATGAGTTCACTACTCTGACCACTGTGCCTGGTGTCATCAGATACAAAGGTGCCAAGATCCAGCTCCTGGATCTTCCAGGTATCATTGAGGGTGCCAAGGATGGGAAAGGTAGAGGCCGTCAAGTCATTGCAGTGGCCCGAACATGTAACTTGATCCTGATTGTTCTGGATGTCCTGAAACCCTTGGGGCACAAAAAGATAATTGAAAATGAGCTGGAAGGCTTTGGCATTCGCTTCAACACCAAACCCCCCAACACTGGCTTTAAGAAGAAGGATAAAGGAGGCATTAATCTCATGGCCACTTGCCCTCAGAGTGAGCTGGATGCTGAAACTGTGAAGAACATTTTGGCTGAATACAAAATTCACAATGCTGATGTGACACTGCGTAGTGATGCCACAGCGGATGACCTCATCGACGTGGTAGAAGGAAACAGAGTTTATATCCCTTGTATCTATGTGTTGAATAACATTGATCAGATCTCCATTGAGGAATTGGATATCATCTATAAGGTGCCTCACTGTGTACCCATCTCTGCCCATTACCACTGGAATTTTGATGACCTCTTGGAAAAGATCTGGGACTATCTGAAACTAGTGAGGATTTACACCAAACCCAAAGGCCAGTTGCCCGATTATACATCCCCAGTGGTGCTGCCTTACTCTAGGACTATAGTGAAAGATTTCTGCATGAAGATTCACAAAAATCTTACCAAAGAATTTAAATACGCTCTGGTCTGGGGTCTGTCTGTGAAACACAATCCTCAAAAAGTGGGTAAAGATCATACATTGGAGGATGAGGATGTCATTCAGATTGTGAAGAAGTGAAACCTTCCCCTCTATCCATGTGCTGGGCCAACCATAGCAGCTTTTCCCATGACCAAGCACTTTACCCCAAACCCCTTCAAGCTTTGGCAGCCAGTGGATCAGGATTCAGGGGAGGGAGATGAAGGCATCCAAGCTGGAACTTTGTCTTAACTTGGTGTCACCTTGTAAATTCAACTGCATAAAGCACCTGGTAGGCCATCCAGCTATATGCAAAAAAAAAAAAAAAAAAAAAGTGGTGGAAGAAGAGCATGATATGTAGAATGAAGAGCAAGGAGATAGAAACTGTGTAATAATTTTATGGAAGGGTGAGTTCCTTTATGAAATCAAAACACAGGGCAGAGGTGTCAAATTTTAATGCCTTCTATGGTGGCAGTATATATGTGTGGAGCAAATTAGGAGCAGTAAGGAAATTGGGAGCAGTGCGGTGTATCAAAATTGGAAGGAACATCTAGAGTGAAGATTTAGTCCACATGTTTAATGATCTCTGTTTTCAAATTATGGAGGGGACTAACCTGATATGAGGCTGGTAAGGAATGACTGATATCATTAAAAAATAAAATTAATATTCCTATAGAATGTTAACATGTTAAAAATTAGCTTGAGAGATCAACAACATCATGGATTAGAAGTCTTACTATGGTTAGTATGTCAATTCTCCAGAAATAGATTTATAGATCAAATGCAGTCCCACATATATTTTAGAAATTGACAAGCTGATTCTCAAACTCCACATAAAAATATAAAGAATCTAGAATATCCAAATCCATCTTATAAAGAACTTATACTACATGTCTCTGAGAGTTACTATAAAGCCACATAATCAAGAAATGTGGTAGTAGTGCAAGAACAGCATAAAGACCAGTAAGACAGGGAAGCTGGGTGGCTCAGTTGGTTAAACGTCTGCTTTCACCTTAGATCATGATCCCAGGGTCCTGGGATCGAGTCTCACTTCAGGCTCCTTGCTCAGCTGGGAGTCTGCTCTCCCCTTGCCTGCTCCACTCCCTGCTTGTGCTCTCTCTCTCTTTCTGACAAATATATAAATAAATTATTTAAAAAAAAATTAAAAAACACCAGTAGGACAGAATAGAGCCCAACAAGAGGCACAATCATTCAGTCTTTTGATTTTCTACAAAGATGCCTGTGTAGTCAATTTTTTTGTCTTTTCAACCAATTATACTGGAATAAAGAAATACTATACTGTTTCCTGTACATTGTAACATATACAAAAATTAATTCAAGATGCATCATAGATCTAAACATAGAAACCTAAAAACCTTTAACTTTTTGGAGGAAAACATCAGCATTTCTTTATGATTTGAGTCTATGTAAAGGTTTCTTAGGCCAGAGACAAAAGAAAAAAAAAATTATAGTGAAAGAACGAATTGACAAATTTAGACTTCATCAACAATTAAAATCAAATTTAAAAATGTTTTCTCAAAAAAAAGGACACCATTAATAAAAATAATAGGAATGCCACAGATACAGAGAAAATATTTTCAGAAATAATAAGTGTTGGGATGCCTGGGTGGCTCAGTTGGTTAAGCTTCCCGCTTTTGGTTCGGGTCATGATTCCAGGGTCCTGGGATCCAGCCCAGCATCCAGGCTCCCTGCTCAGTGGGGAGCCTGTTTCTTCCTCTCTGTGCCACTCCCCCTGCTTGTGAGTGCTTGCTCACACTCTCTGACAAATAAAATCTTAAAAAATTAACAAGTGTTGGTGGAAATGTGGAGAAAATGGAACTCTTGTGCACTCTTGGTGGGAATGCAAACTGGTGCAATCACCATGGAAAACAGTATGAAGATTCCTCAAAAAAATAGACCAATTGATCCATATGATAAAATAATTCCATTACTAGGTATTTACTCAAAGAAAACTAAAACACTAATTTGAAAACATATATGCACGCTATGTTTATTGCAGCATTATTTACAAGAGCCAAGATATGGAAGCAACCTAAGTGTGCACTGTTAGATGAATGGATAAGGAAGATGTATGCACACACACACACACACACACACACACACCCCTGATGTCACACTATGTAGCCATAGAAAGGATGGTATCATGCTATTTGCAACAACATGGATGGACCTAGAGGGTATTATGTGAAGTGAAATAAGTCAGACTGAGAAAAACAAATACCATATGATTTTACTCATTTGTGGAATCTAAAAAACAAAACAAATAAATAAACAAATGAAAAGCAGAATCAGACACGTAAATAGAGAATAAAATGATGGTTGCCAGAGGGGAGGCACTGGGGGATGGGCAAAATATGAAGGGGAATGAGAGATATAAGCTTCTTGTTATGAAATGAATAAGTAACAGGAATAAAGACATAGAATAAGGAATATAGTCAATGATGTTGTAACAGTGTTGTATGGTGGCAGATGGTAGCTACATAAATTCTAACACTTAGAAAAGTTGAATCACTATGTTGTACACCTGAAACTAATATAACATTGTGTGTCAACTAACTCAAATAAAAACAAATTTTTGGGGGTGCCTGGGTGGCTCAGTCGGTTAAGTGTCTGTCTTTGGCTCAGATCATGATCTCAGGGTCCTGGGATAGAGCCCCACTTGGGGGGGGTCCCTGTTCAGTGGGGGGTCTTCTTCTTCCTCTCCCTTTGCCCTTTCCCCCAATCATGCTCTATCTCTCTCAAATAAATAAATAAAATCTTAAAAAAATAAAGATAAAATAGAATAAAAAACCAAAATTTTGAAAAGAATATATATCTGACCAAACACCAGTATTCAGGATACATATGTAACTTCTATAACTTATTAATAAAAAGACAAACCAACCAAATAAAAAAAGAACAAAAAGTTGGACACGACACAAAGAAATCTGTAGGAATAGCCAAAGGACATTTGAAAATATGTTTACAATACTGTAATCTGGAAAATGGCAATTAAAAAAAAAAACCAAACAGGACACAGCATACACCTGCCAACAATAACAGCAAATGTTGAGAGTAAGTGGATAAATTGCAATTCTCACACTTTGTTGGTAGGAGTGTAAAGTGGTAAAACCACTTTAGAAACAGGTTTTGTAATTTAAAATTTTTATTTATCCAGAAATGTGTTCTCTATTAGAGAAAGATCTATAGGTGCTTCTTGTTTCTGCATCACTGGGAATATTTCATGTACACCATTTAAAAACTTCCCACACTAGTCATGTTGTATTTAACATGTTAATTTAATGCCTAAGGAAATGCCAATTATAAAATCATGCAAGCCTTCAGTGCACACATGAGTTTTCATATAGTCTGAGGGTGTTCCAAGATATGCACAATTAGAATTAAAATAAAAATTTTGGAGTAAATAGTCACATTCATATCTTTTTAATCCATATACTCAACAGAGTCATTGTTAGATACAAAACATACACTTTTTAAATATTTAAATAGATAACATATGATAATTCTTCACTTAATGACATATGCCTTTAAATACCATAAAATTCCAAGAAGGCAAAAATTTTGTCTTGCTTAAGGTTGTTTCCCCAGTGCCTAGAATAATATCTAGCACATGATAAAAACACAATGGATATTTGTTGAATGAAGGGATATGATTGTCAGAGTATAATATTTGCAAGACTATGAATGTTTATGAGTTTACTATTTGTGTGTCTTCATAAAAATTGACATTTTAAGAGGCTATGTGGCTTGCTGAATATCTAGAGTTAATATATATTATTTTGCTAGGAATTAAAGACTTTTTTAAAAATCTGGGTAGATTTGTTTAGGTGCTGTAGAATTTTACTTCAAATGTCCTATAAAGCATAAATTTGTATTTACATCTTTTAATAACGCATGCCGAATTATAATTTGGGGACACAAAAGCTTATATAAATTCTTGGTGAATTTTATATGTGCCCATTTCCTATTCAAATGATTTTCACAGCTTATGGGGCCTTCAGTTAGATGCAATCACTCTTTACGTTTCATGGCTATGGAATAAGATCTGAGAGAGATGCATTTTTCCCCCACCAATTAATTTCTGTCCTTATAGGTTAGTGCTGTGTTTTTAATATGTTAGGACCTGTATTTTGTCAATGCTGCTTCTTTTAATACCTGTTATTTTCCACAGTATTATTAGGAATCAAAATTTTTGATTCTTTTATTCAGTATTTCCAAAATTATATATTTACGTATCAGGAAGTCGGTTGTTTCCTTTGTCATTTTTGGACGATTATGCATTCACAAAGATTGAATCTCACTTTTAAACGTCAGATTCTGATTCTGCAAATGTGTTTGACTCTCCCTTCTCCTGATCAGTGAAGGTTTTTGGTAGAAAGCCAAGACAGGAAATGACTGCTTTCATGTCAGATTTAAGAAACATATATCTGGCTTGAGAGGTGCCCAACAATGAATCTGCAAACAGCTCTTACAGTTAGAAGAAAAGAACTTAACAGGGTTTGCCATGATTACACTTCAAAAATAAAGTTTAAAAATAGGATGTTTCTAATAATTTAAGTTAAACATTCTCATTATAAAAAATAGGAGGGAAAATAAAATGGCATAGGAAGGCGGTGAAAGACCCCAAGTAAAGCCACTGTTAACACTTTGGTATACAACATTCTTATTACCTATCCATTTATCTAATAAATTAACATCATATTTTATTTACTATTTTGCTATTTGAATCTATTTTTCACTTAGCAATAATGTGAGTGATTAAATATTCATCTGTAAGATGATTTTAAATGACATTTTAGTATTGCATTAGTTGGATGTAGAGTCCAATCACTGACTATGGCATCTTTTATCTGTTTCTAATTGTAATGAGGATCCCTGTCTCTACTTCTACATCTGATATCCTTTCCATAGAGTATTCTGGAGTGAAAATGGCACTTACCATTAGCTTAAGATATTAAAAGGATATTTTTATGTTACATTTTGTTATATCTTATATGTTACAAATATATAACAGGGAAATTTTTATAGTATATTTTATGACTACAGATTTTTACACATTTCATAAGCATTAGGTTTTCAAACTTGATAAAAATGATTGTTATGACTGTAATAAAATAAGCTGGCTCTGATCCAATTTAGTTATAAGAAGTTAAGTAAGTTCAATTCTCTGAGCTGCAGTGTCTTCTGTAAAGGAAGGATTGGGTTGGATAATTACTGATTATCCTTCAAACCCTAATACTTTCTTATGGCTCTGGATGTTTCTTAAAGATTTGTTGAAATACAATTCCTAAGTACAAGCAGGAGGCAATTTTATCCATGGTTTTCCAGTTCACTACCTAATCTTAACCTACACGTTATTCCATCCTTTCTGACTTTCAAGATGCTGGCAGTGATGGATTTTCTTCTTTAGGGCTAGGAATGAAGGTGAACAGTAACAAGACAAGTGCATCATAGTGTTTTCACCCATACTGGGTCAGTGACCATGAGGTCTGTTTCTCAAAAAGGAGTCCCTCAAGGGAAGTGAGACCAGACTAAATATCTCCTTTGCTTTTGAACATTGACTTGTTTGGCTTTATCTTTCCTCACTTTTGTTTTCCACTTGTTTTTATACCAAGTTGTTCTTTACAATGGCCAGTAGCCAGCAAGAGGCAAGGTAAGCCGTACCACAGTAGAACCAGGGCATACTTCACCCAAAGCACGCCCTGAAGCTACCTTTATGTATCTGACAACTGCAACAACAGATCTAGCATATATTTGTAAAGCATGGTCTTCAGATGACTTAAACCTAACTCCCCAGTGTCATCCTCCTTAGATAATACACTTGAATTACTGAAACTATGACCTTTCTGAACATCCCATATCATCTATTCCTTATGGGATGTTTTAGTTGAATATATTTCATGACTGCAGATTTTCACATTTCATTAAAATTAGATTTTCAAGACTGATTGTGCCAATAACAAATCAGGATAGCTCTGATTCTCTGTGTGCCTGCTGGGAAGTTCTTTTAAATTGTCAAGAATTATACTGAGTAACATAGATCTGTCTAGAAAGATCTGTCTATAAGAGGTTCTTATTACCTCCAGGACACAGCCTTGGTCATCTCTGGGAAAAGGCTTATGATGAAAATGAACAACCGAGATAGGGTCTTTCAGGATTTTGTCTGTTCAAGGAATATTGGTTATTCTTTCATGTAACTTCAGAAAATAGATTTTGACCTAGTAATATTCTGATTAGTAACCTAACCCACTGAAACCTTAGGCTATCCTAATCCTTATTGATTTTTTTTTCTTCCATGGATGGGCATTTATTAGAATATACTTTAGTATAGGTGGCCTGGGAGTTATATTTGTAGACATGACTATTTCAGAGAAACAGCTAGATAACTTATATCTTGGCCTAGAGTGGCCACCTAATCAGATCTAGGTTGAATCATTCTGATCAAAACAGAGGCTTAAGAAGACACTTTGACAGTCCAAAAACTGTTCATTATGATCCATGTTTCATAAACATTCAATGACATTACATCATCACTCATTGGGTTTCCTTGCTTGGTAAAACAATCGCCTTGGTTAATTCTAATTAACACCTACTCTGTCTTGATGCATGCAGCTGAACAAAGCTGAAGAAAACACAGGAGTGAAATGACTGGTCTTATTTTCTATTTAGGATCCCTGATCTTGGTCCTTATTGCTGTACAGGAATCAAACTCTATGTCCATAGTCTATTCTTTGCTCACATCTTTTAGATGCTATTTCCTACCTTCTCCTCAAACATACAATACAGGTACATGTTCTTATGTCACTTAGACAATTGTAGAGATTTTTTTTAAAGATTTTATTTTTTTATTTGAGAGAGAGAGAAAGAGCATGAGCGGGGGGGAGGCAGAGGCAGAGGGAGAAGCAGACTCCCTGCTGAGTAGGGAGTCTGATTGGGACTCAATTCCAGGACCCTGGGATCATGACCTGAGCTGAAGGCAGATGCTTGACTGACTAAGCCACCCAGGCAGCCTGACAATTGTAGGGATTAAAAGCATATCTACAAGCTCCCACCACGTTTACTCACCAACCTGCATCCATACTCAGATACTTGCCCTCACACCCTGGGACCATGGATTAATTACACTCATTTTTACATGAGACAACTGTCCTACAAACACAAATACATGATTCTGGTAATTCACCCCTTTCTCCCACATCATAAATTCTTCCCTGTTATGTTACCCATATCCAAACATACTGTCACTTCTCCCACCTTAAAAAATCTCTTTCTTGTCCTGACTAATCATTCCAGATATTGCCTCATTTCTCTTCTTTTTGTGATACAAACTCTCAAAAGAACTAATTATACAGATGTTTCCAACTTGACTTTCTGAGTCTCCTTTGAAACCACTCCAAACAGGCTTGGGCTCCTACCATTTATCCAAAACTATTCTCCACAAGGTCATGTACTGAAGCTGGTGACCAATTTTTAGTATTTTTTTCACTTGATCTATCAGAAGCATTCAATACAGCAGAACACTATTTCTTTATTAGCTTCCCAAGAAGCCATATTCTTGGTTTTTCTTCTACATTGCTGGTCATTAGTTCCTCAGGGCTTGATCGATCAATCTATCTATATCTATCATCTAGCTATCTATCTACCTATCTATCATCTATCAATCTATCATCTATCTATCATCTATCTATCTATCTATCTATCTATCTATCTATCTATCTATCTATCATCATCTATCTATCATCATTTCTCTATCATCTATCTATCATCTATCATCTACCTATCTATGCTTTAAAGTCTATACACTCTCCACAGTGAAAACATCTAATTTCATGACTTTAATACCATTTCTCTATCTATATCTACTTATGTATCTATCTACCTATCTACCTACCTACCTATCATCTACCCATTCCAGAACTCTCCTAAATTCCAAGTTCATACTTCCAACTGCTTATTAAAATTTCTCCATGTGAAGATCTAATAGGCAATTGAAACCTAATGTGTACAATTGAGTTTCTAATTTTTTCCTTGAAAATTTGATCTGGTTCAGTTCTTCCCTATCGCAGTTAATAGACAAACCACAGGCCATAATCTCTGATCCACGCTTGACTCTTATAAATTTTCACTTCATCCATCCACAAAGCTTATAGCTCTGCATTTCAAGTATATCCAGAATGTAATCACTTTGCTTCTCCTCCTTTTAGAACAATCGCTCAGATATCTATATAGCTCACACCTTCACCCCATTGCCTTCTCATTGAAGCCTTTCCCCACTCACCTATCTGCAGTCTTCTGTAGCTACTTCTACCCTATTGCTACTTGATTTTTCTCCTTAGCACCAATCACATTCTCTATGCTCTATATTTTAAACATTTCGTATTGTTATCATCTCTCTCCACACAAAAATATAAGCTCTCTGAAAATATTAATCTTTTTTTTGTTTTATTTATAACTAGGCACACAACAGAGGTTTAATGAATATGAAAAAATGTAATCTAAAATACTTTGTTTACTAATAAATGTGTTCTTCATCTAGATTCTAGAATGTGAGCCAGTTGGGTATCAATTTTGGGATTTAAAAAATTTTTTTTCAGATGATATGCTTATGAGGAAAGTAGAAATCAGTAATATTCCTACATTCAAAATTTTTAACCTCTATCCTCTCAGGAGAAGAAATTGAATGTTTAAGAGTGTTTTGGCCACCACTCTTATGTCTGCTAATTTCAGGAGGATATCTGTTAAGCTTCCTAGCTCCCTTGACTAAAATTTCCATCTTCCTTCCGGTCCTAATTCAATTTTATGACAAGTTGGACATGATTTGTCTTAACACTTACATTCCCCCGTCAAGGCAAATGCAGTCTGCTCAAACATATGGTCTCTTTTGGACAATATTTTAACTTTAATTTATTCTGCACACCCCTATGACTTGGCAATCTCTAGGGACTTTGAATGCCTGGATTGAAGGCAGATCTGTTGAAGGCCTTCTTGGACTCAATGGCTAATGGGTGAATTTCTTACCATTCTTCCAGAGACAGCAACATTAATCTAAACTGAAAAATTCGTCACCAGCATGTATGGTTCTGAATGGTAGCATATGGTGTTAATCTTGGAAAGTTTTACCTTTACTACTACTCTGTAGGCCAGTGACCTAAATATTACTAAAGAGAGAGAAACTCGCCTTTAATTACTAGTCTTATGGTGGCTCTTCTGTATAAGAACAGAAAGGCAATGTTTCTTCTGGATCTTAATTCTGGGCATAAATATCCAAGAACATTTCTATTGCAATTTAACCCTTAAAAGAGGGAAGATAACAAGTCTAGGATAAACATTGTTACTCTCAGACACTATTAGTAATCTATAGTTGTTTTTTCTCCCCTTAATGGTGTCATTCCCTAAGATAAATTAAATAAAGATATATAACAAACTTATCTTTTGAAATTACATATAAGACTTATAATACAATTGGAAATATCACTTTTATATATTTTATGGACACATTTGAATTTAGGAAACAACCAAAGACATTCTGAATTGTGTTTGGTGAATCACTGAGTGATCAATGTGGGTAATGAATATGAACAAATAGACACATTTGTAAATTTTTTTTCTGAAGATGTCTCCCTAAATTTTATTAAGCTATAGCATAATCATCAGAATAAGTAAACATTGTACTAATGAACCTACTTTGAAGAAATGCATTCATACAGATTTATTTTCATATTCTGGCATGCTTAATAGTTTCATAGTAATATATAGTCACTGCATGTTTTGGAAAAAGACACAAAAATATGTCTTCTTAGGATCAATACATGTTTTATAATAATAAAAACTAATATTTGTTAGTACTTTTCATGTACCAGACAATATGCTAACATCTTTATTAACATCATTTTTCTTTCAACCAATACTTGTTAAATGTTACTCTATGTCAAGTACTATTCTAGGAACTCAGGATACATCAATAAACAAGGAAAAAAAAAGGTAACTGCTATCATAGAGTATTAGATGAAGGGACACTTGCAGGAAACAATAGACATAGATTGTAATAGATGAAGTAAATTACAATATTGTTTGGGTTGAATTGTGTCCCCCTAAAATTCATATGTTGAAAGCCTAAGCCTTATCACCTCTGAATGTGACCTTATTTGGAGACAGGGTCTTTACAGAGATAATGAAATTCAAATGAGCTAATGAATGGGCACTAATGTAATATGACTGTGTACTTATAAAAGGGAAAATTTGGAGACAGGCAGGCACACAGAAAGGACTCCATGTGAAGATGGAAGCAGAGATTGTAGATTGTTTCTGCAAGCCAAGGAACCCCAAAGACTGCTGGAAAACCACCAGAAGTTGAGAGGCATGGAACAAATTCTTTCTCATAGCCTTCAGAATTAACCAACCTTATCCACACCTTGATCTCAAAGTTCTAACTGCTAGAACCATGAGACAACAAATTTCTGTTTTCAAGCCAATGGTTTGTGATACTTTGTTATGGCAGCCCTAGAAAACTAATACAAGTATGCAAGATGGAATGAGACAATGCTTTTAAAAATGGCCAAAAATAATTTCTGTCCTCTCCATTGGTACATGCTACTTTTTCCATTATGAGGTGGAGTCTATTTACCTTTGTATATGAACTGGTCATGTGACCTGCTTTGAACAATAGCATGAGGTGAAAGTGGGGCTGTGTTAGTAACAGGACTAGTTTATAAACAACTGCTAGGTTCTACATTTGCTCTCTAGGAACCCAACTACCATGCTTTAAACTGGAAGAAGGTCTAGACTTCTGGAGGAAGAATGATAACATGAAGGATAACAGAAGCATCCCAAGTAAAGCCAATACCAGTTGACAGATAGACCAGTGAGGTGGCCTTTCAAATTCCAACCCCTAACTGACAGCCCCCCCTGGGCCTCCACCCAACACACACAAACGCAGCTGCTGAAGCAACCTGAACCAATCCCACATGGAGCATAAGAACTACACAGTGGAGCCCTAGTTAATCCACAAAATCATGACAGATGATATATCAGTTGTTTCAGGTTTCTAAGTTTTGGGGTGATTTGTTACACAGCAATATATAATTGAAAAATGATTGATAAGTTCCAAGGGGAAAAAAAATAAATGGGATGAAGGAACTGAGAGAGAGTATTTGTGTGTGGTGGTTATGGTGGGGTTGGTGAACATGCTGCAATTCCCACTTAATCCTCACAGCAATTAATGAGATAGACATAATTAATATCCCACTTCTAGACAAGCTAGTGAGGTTCTCAGAGGTTAAGCAACACATCAATAGTTACCTAGTGAAGTCCAGATTCCAACTCAGGGCATCTGTCTTGACCACTCTATCAAATAAACTATTGGGAGTGGAAGGAAAATAGATCATTGGTGGTGGTAAATTGTCATCAGAGTAAATTTTGCTCTTTCAGAAAACAGCTTAAAATACATTTTTAAGAAAAATATTTCAAAGAAAGTGTGATGGTTGATTTTCTGTGTCAGCTTTATGCCAACATTCTGGATGTGTTTGTGAGGGTGTTTGTAAGTGAGATTAACATTTGAATCTGCAGACTAAGGAAAGCAGATTGCTCTCCCTGATGTGGATGGGCCTCATCTAATCAGCTGAAGGTCTGAATAAAATAAAAAGTTGACCTGTTACAAGTAAGAAAACTTATGCCTGACTGTTTTCAAGCTGGGACATCAGTTTTTCCTGCCTTTGGATGTAAACTGAAACATCAGCAGTTCCTGAGGCTTGAGTCTACTGGCCTTCAGACTGAAACTACCCCATCATCTCTCCTGAGGCTCCAGCTTGCTGACTGCAAATCTGGGGATTTGTCAGCATCCATAATTGTTACTCTAACTCCTTATATATAAATACATACTCTATTGATTCTGTTTCTCTGAAAAACCGTAACACAGGCTGTATTTTCCATTCCTTATTATTTAAAAAAAGTACCTATTTAGGTTGAATAGAATAGCAATGCTTCCATGCTAAAGATAAAATGTAGTTGGTACATATTTGAGAAACAAGCATCATTTTTGCTCTTAATGATGGGTGAATATGGCATCTGGGGTTTGGAGAACAATTTGGAAACTGAGTCTAAAACAACTTTTAAAAAAGGTTGTAAAAATCGAAGAGAAAACTTTATGGGAGTGGCTTCCTAATACACATACAGTATAACACACAGAAAACCTGCATGAGACTCATATCCAAACTGAGTTTTCCATCTGGATTCCTTTATATTTTGAAAGATTTTAAAATAATATATTCATGGAAAGTTGAAAAAAATCAAGAGAAATGAACTATAAAAGCATGCATATTAGACATCTTGTATTTTTTGTTTCAAAGCTTATTCTTTCCTAATGTGATAGTTGCATTTCTAAGCACAATTGCATGAGAAAAAAGAAATTTAAAATATAGTAAATGAAGGGGTGCCTGGGTGCCTCAGGTGGTTGAGTATCTGCCTTTGGCTCAGGTCATGATCTCTGGGTCCTGGGATCAAGCCCCATGTCAGCCTCCCAGCTCAGCTGGGAGTCTGCTTCTACCTCTCCTTCTGCCTCTCCCCCTGCTTGTGCTCTCTCAGTCTCTCTCTCTCAAATGAAGAAATAAAATCTTAAAAAAAGAGATAGTAAATGAAAATTGTTTATGGAGTTTCAAACAATAACAAAGGCATATGTCACACCTTTAATGAATTTTGTTATAGTATGCAAAAATAATAATTCGATTAAGCAAAATTCATCCAATAATTAAATAGGGTTCTTTTCTTAATCTTACAATCTTCCAGACATTCTTAGTTTCTGCTATTATCTTTTACCCTGACCTTGTAATTTTGATTGTTGCATTGTCCAAAGCCACTAAAGCTAAAACAAAAGTAAAATGACATTACAGGTTAAAAAAAATAAAGATAAAAATAGAAAAGCGACGCTAACGGAACAATAAACTCAAAAGTACCTCTATATTCCTCTGGTTCCTAATGGGAAAATAAATTTATTACTTTCATGTTCCCTGGATCCAGATCTCGATTATATTGTACCTAGTAATAGTCTGTGTAATGCAAGTAATGTTTTCTTATTAATCAAATTCCAATTATCCTATTTGCTCTTTGAAAACTCACACTGTAGGAAACTACCTCTACTTCTATTATACAGCATTTATCTTAAAAAGGAAGCAATTTTTCTCCATACATTTTTAAATAGAATTAGAAAATATATGGTTTGTGGTTTTTGGCCAGTGCTGTTTTCATAAATTGCGTCTTACTGAGTGAAAAAACCTGAAAAAAAAAACCCCACTTTCTAATAGAGGTTTCTATTTGATGAAAAATGTGTTCATTTAGTTAGAGGAGGAAGAAGTGTGGGTGATGAAGTAGGGTAGATTAATGCAGCTTCAATTATTAATTTATTGTATGACTTCGGTCATGTCATACCAACTTTATGAATCTCTCTCTCTTGTTAATAGTGATAATAATAACAATAATACCTAATTAGAAGGGTTTTATGACAGTTAAATGTAATATATAAAAAATAACTTAATCTTAAGTATTCTGATTACATTAGTTACTGTCTCTGATATTATTGTTCTTTTGATATCATTACTATTATTACTACTCTTTAGGCAAAAAAAAAAATTTGAATCTATTTTAATGACCTCAGTAGTGAAAAAACAGGAGCAATCCTCCACTCTTAATGTTGTAGGTGCCACATGTAGAAACAGACCCACGATAGAAGTACAAGTGAGCTTGATTCCAAGGAGGTTCATACTTTCATGATTATAAAGACTGTTCCTTTTTTAAAAATTATTTATTTATTTATTTATTTATTTATATTTAGAGAGCAGAAGTCGGGGGAGAGCCTGGGGGTGGTGAGGGAGAGAGAGAATCACAAGCAGACTCCATGCTGAGCATGGAGCCCACTCGGGGTTCGATCCCAGGACCCTGAGATCATGACCTGAGCTGAAACCAAGAGTTGGATGCTTAACCGACTGAGGCACCCAGGTGCCCCAAGACTGTCCCTTTTTTGAAGAATTAACATTTATATAAAAGAAGAGATACCATATTTGATTTTTCCCATGTAGCCTGTAAATAATTGGGCCATAATAATTCTAATGTCATGAATGTGTCCTGTTGGCCCTGAGAAAGCCATTTATTCTTTAGATCTTCAGTTTCTTCATCTCAAAAAAGTAGGTGATAACATCAGTTATATTAATATTCACATTGTAAGACTGCTATAAGCAACTGGTAACTATATAAATATACATACACAAACATGCACACACACATATACATATATGTGTGCTTTATCAATTGTAAAAACAGTTATACAAATAATGCTAATGGAATATTCCAGTGATCAAATCATATATAATACAGGAAGTTATTCATATTATATGAATATTCAATATGTAATGTTATATAAGTTCAAAAATATAAACTGTGAATTTAATTAACCATAAAGTTAGAATTCTTATTCGGGATAAACATATAAGTTTTATAATACATTACTTTTTGTAAAATTGTTTTGGGCAGTACTCTGGTTTTCACATTATGTTTGTAGATACTTATATTTCAGTCCATTATAAACTTATACTTCAATCCAGATACAATTTTGTAAGAGCTGTTAATTTACCTTATATACCCAGCCATGTGTGTAGAGACTGTGACATTTTTTCAGCAAGATAATCTTCGCACTCATGAGCAACGATAGCTCTTCAAAATGACACTACTGTGACATTGTTCCTGGCCAGATACTAATCCTTACCACATGGAAAATTTCAACATGACCAAAGATTTTATCATCAGTTACTGTCTTACTGGAGAAAGCCAGATTTGAGAAAAGTATATAAAAATTCTGACACCCATCTAAATAAATTATACATATATGAGCAAATGTGGAAGGCATTTACTCTACTACAAAAATCATAACTATATCCAGATAGAATCTTAAAACCTCATACCAAAAACCTGCCATATATTTTACCTGGATCATGATTGTTGTTGTTGTTGGTTTTTGGGGTTTTTTTTTTTTTTTTTTAAGGCTTGTTAGCAAAGATGATTTCTGTTTTTACATGTAACTTATTAGTCCAAACAAATCTGTATCCTACTCTTTAAAATTCTCATTTGGATCAAGTTTTCTTAGCAATTTAGTTTGATCTAAGTAACTATGGTAGTAGTTGTTAGGATTAAAATAGTAAGTTTGTAAATCACTTAGAACTGTGCCTGGCACATAATAAAAACTTGATAAATTATAATTTTTTGTTATTATTAATAAACCAAACTATGCTGCAAAGGTTAGGGAGGCAAATTTCCTTACTTCTACCAGGCCTTGCTGTTTTTCTGATATCAAAATATCTTAAACAATATAAACTATGAAAGTGAGGCTCAGTTTATTTATCTGTACTATGTTGATTTCAATATTATCATCAAAGTGACTCTAGGAAGTGTGTACAATAAACATTGTTTTTCAAAAAAGAAACCAAGGTGCAGATTGGTGCAGAGAGATTAAGAATTTTCCCAAGATCACAAAGCAGGAGAGTAATAGAGATAGAATTAAACCCATCTAGAGGGGAGAGGGGTGGGGGGATGGGTTAGCCTGGTGATGGGTATTAGAGGGCACATTCTGCATGGAGCACTGGGTGTTATATGCAAACAATGAATCATGGGACACTACATCAAAAACTAATGATGTAATGTATGGTGATTAACATAACATAATAATAAATAAATTAAAAAAAAGAATTAAACCCATGTTTTTCCATTTTATATATATATCTCTGTGAACGGTTGATTCAGAAATAGGTATTATTTATGGATATGACCCAAATTTCTAGGCAGGGTTGTTCAGGGAGATTTGTGCAATGATTTCCATATAGCAAAGATAGCTTTATAGAGAATAACTGAATTATGCTTCAGTTCCTTTCTTGAATAAAGCACGATAATAAACTGGATTAGTCATCTTGTTATAGGTTACGCTGTGTAATAAACAACCCCTAAAATCTCAGAGGCTTGGAAAACAAAGATCCATTTCCTGTGAAATATAGAGTTGACTTTAGTTCTATTGCATGTGTTTACTCCTCTTACTAGCCAGGTTAAAGAAAACTTTACTGGACTTGCACATTCTTGTGGTAGAGAGATAGAAGAAGGCCCTGGTGGAGACACAATGTTTCATATTGTTTCTGCTTGGACACGGCACAGGTGCAGTCTTCTCCCATTGTATTGGCTACAGTATGTCACATGATCACACCCAAAGTCAGTGGGTCCTAGACTTACATTGCTCCCACAGAAGGCATGTTCAGACAAACGACAAGAGACAGGGGTGTCTAATTCTTTTACCAGGAGGAGAGAGGAAAGAGGATATACACAATGATGGCAAATTACTGTACATAATAATAATCTGTTGCAGTGTTTATTACAACTTAGATTTTTTTATAACAAAGATGGACAGTGTTTAGGAAAAACTCATTGTTTTCCTTTACTCTCATACTACTATCACAGTTAAAACACTTGTGACAAAAGATGTGTGTGTGTTTCCCTACAGCAAGCAATGATCTGTGACACCATCTGGGTGTCCTACAATTCAATTCAATTCTGACATTAACCAGAGTTAGCCCAGACCCCATAGATTAAGGGCTCAGTCCCTTTGATTCCTAAATTTTTTATTTAAGGCACGCCTGTCTTCCTTACATCCTGAGTGCTTGACCACCATTCAGTAAGTGCTTCTCAAAATATAAAGGTATTTTTGTATATCAGTGAAAGAATTGATTTGTGTTTTCCCCTCAGATCCCTTGTGATTTTCATTTTTCCCTAATTTGGATTGAGATTACGGTATTCCAAGTACTTGTTTTTAGTGTTTCATTGCACATTTTCTCCTACAAGGCTCAAAACAGCTTGGTAAGGAGGTGAAGTTTCACCAATTCTTAGGTGACAAACATGAAGACATTTAATATTCACAGGGGTACAGCTTAAGGATACATCAGAGCCAGGACTTGGATCCTGGTCTTTCCACAATCTCATGCTGTTTCTTTTGACATTTATATTGGCAAAAAAAAAAAAAAATATATTAAACCATCTGGAGAACTCAGTTAATTTAACTCTACTGAACAGCACAATATAAGATGATATCTACCCTACTTGGGTAAGGTGGACATGTAGCTCAATGGGGACCTGAGTGATACCACCATTCTCCTGGAAGACAAGTGGAAACATTCCACCCGCATTTCCCGAAGCACACGTATAGAAACACTCTTAATACCAAGGGATTACTGGCTGGAGCTGGAGTATTACCCAACTTCAGAGAGCACTGAACCTCAATTGTGTGTTTGAAGATAAGATTTAGGAAACATCTATGATTTGTGTTGTGCGACACCCCGCTTAAGTGGTCCACTGCTGTGTTTCAGTACCTAGTACAGCAATAAGTGTGTGTTGAGTACGTTTGTTGAATGGGCTTTGTTTTATATGAAAATTTACTAAAGAAACGTCCCCATTCTATGGTGTTATATGTCTGTGCCATACAAATGATGTTCACTCACGTAGTTAATCATTCTTATGATTCAATATTTATTGATATTTTCATGTTACAGATTCTATATTTTTATGGAATTTATCTTTTATGGAATTTATCTTCTGTGTTTTCTTTATACTCTTAAAATTACCTAGTTCATTGTGACCCAAAAATCTGCACTATGTTTAGGATTTTCACCATATCAATGTTTTTTTCTTTGAATCAAATCCCTTTTTTAAATCAATAGTTTAGGGGCGCTGGGTGGCTCCGTTGTTAAACATTTGCCTTCAGCTCAGGTCATGATCCCAGGGTCCTGGGCTCGAGCCCTGCATCGGGCTCCCTGCTCAGCAGGAAGCCTGCTTCTCCCTCTCCCACTACCCCTGCTTGTGTTCCCTCTCTCCCTGTCTCTCTCTCTCTCTGTGTCAAATAAATAAATAAATAAATAAATAAAATCTTAAAAAAAATAAATCAATAGTTTAATTCAGTGATTTTATCAAAAGGTAATATTTATGAATCACAAGTTTGATGTAGTAATTCTTTAATACATAAAATAAAAACAAATATATTATTAAGATAAAAATATTCATTCATTGAGCACTTGAAACTATTGCACAAATTGCTAACAGGTTTGACTGGTGGTCTAAGACAATGGTGGTTAACTGACATAATCAAGATCAAGAGATAGTTCATGGCAGTATAAGCTGAAACACAGGCCTTCTTTTATGAATAAGATAGTAATGCCACATATATTTCATTTTAAATTAGAAACATTATTATAAAAGATCTTCCATTCCTCTTATACTGCAGCACACTATTTTTAGAAACTATTTTAGTAACCATTGCAATAGACACTTTCTTGAATGTATACTATGCTATACTATGCAATTTTTAGACACTTTCTTGAATGTATACTATGCTATACTATACTATATTTGTTATATTGTAACAAATATTTGTTATTTGATATATGATGTGATATATTTGTTATATAGTAATATGTGTATGTGTATATATATGTGTGTGTGTGTGTTTATATATATATATTACTCTAAAGTAAATTCTGAGCAGTACTTCTAAAAATTTGGAGACCTGGGCTCAATAGTGTTTACCAATTGCATGTTCTATAGCCAGGAAGTATTCAAATCCCACTTACTAGCTTTTTATTTTTTTATTTTTGCAAAGATTTTATTTATTTGAGAGAGAGAGTGAGCGTGAGTTGGGAGAGGGGCAGAGGGAGAGGGAAAAGCAGACTCCCCCACTGAGCAGGGAACCCAATGTGGGGCTCCATCCCAGGACCCTGGGATCCTGACCTGAGCCGAAGGCAGACGCTTAACCACCCAGGTTCCCCCTTACTAGCTTTTTAATATTGACAAATTCACTTAACTTTCCTGGCCTTCCATGTCTTTGTCTATAAAATGGGACAATAATACCTACCTAGAGGCATAGTGTGGTCATTAAATAAAATACTTGATGCTGGACATTTCAACAATACCTGGTATATAATAATTGAATGTGTTGAGTATTAAACATGACAATAAGAGAATTTGATGAATGCTCTTAATTTTCTTTCCTAAAAGCTATATGTTTGCACATAAAAATCAAAATTTTGAATATAAATGTCAGAGTTTTCTCCAAGCTCTTGAAACTTTAACTTTCTAGCTTAAGTAAAGGATCTACTGATATTTTTTAAAAAGATTTTATTTTATTTATTTGAGAGAGAAAGAGTGAGAGAGAGAGCACAAGAGAGGGTAGGGTCAGAGGGAGGAGCAGACTCCCCGCTGAGCAGGGAACCCGATGCGGGACTCCATCCTGGGACTCCAGGATCATGACCTGAGCCGAAGGCAGTCGCTTAACCAACTGAGCCACCCAGGCGCCCTCTATTGATATTTTTAAGGGTTCAGGTAATATAGGAAAATAATTGCACTATTTCATCTAATCTTGGTTGTTGAAAGTAAATCAGTCATCAATTTTCTAAATCAACTAAACAAATGCAGCAGAATTTGAAAAAAAAAAAGTAATCTACTGAGGGGAGGAAATGTCACTACAGGAATCTTAATGATACAATATTACACAAGCACATTTTTAAAATATAGATTGCAAGGACACTGCAGATAAAATAAAATATATTTACTTGGATTATTGAAAACAGAAATATGGAATGTAATAGAAGTGAAGAGTATCAATGAAGGGAACAGAGCATTTCTGTGGCTTAGCAATTTGCTAGATGGAGAAAATGACTAATAATTTGAAGCTCTAGTGTTTCCCTCGCTTGTTTACAGTGCTGTTGCATGATTGCTAAGAAGTTTTAGAAGGAAAATAGGTACAGTGGATGTGAGAGACTGGATTATGAAGCCAATAGGCTTCTAAGAACCAACATTTATGGATGTGCCCCTACACTGATAACAGACATGAGGGAGAGATCCTAGAGGATGATGATAGGAGAGCGACAGAGTTAGGAAGAAGTGTTGACAAAGTATAAGAAGGTACCTAGGGAACAGAAAGAAGAAAGGGAAGCCCTCTTTAGACTAATACTCTGAGGACAGAGAAATGCTGAAAGTTTTGGAAAAAACATTTAGTGGGGAGAGAAAAGCAGACGAAGACCAAAAAAGAATCTAGAAAGTTCTCAGTATACTTCAACCAAACCACAAGAAATCCATAGACAAAAAAGGAAATGAACTTAAGTGGGAGCAGAACTCAACGTGATAATTTTTCTCTATCATCTGTTGGAGCATAAAAACAGGCATGGGCTTTAGCCAGACTGTCAGGTGCCCAGAACTGAACAGGAGACAGAACGCCAATCCATAGATGGGCCAGACAAGGAAGGAAAACATTTAGGATAAGTCTAAACTGAAGTTAAAAATATAAACAACATGGAATATGAATTTGTCTAAATACAAAAAGACAAAAGCCTACAGTTATTAATAAATATTAAAATTCATCCTAGAAAACAGCTGACCATGTAGAACAACTCAAATATACCAAGATAACAAGTGTTTAAAAGAAAATAGACAACGTGAATCAAATCAGAGAATACAGAAATACCTCCTTTCTCTTCAAATACTGTTGGCATAGTTTATTTTAATGGGAAGTTTTTCCTACTTCCCATTAAAATAAACTCTTTAATGATAGAGTAATGCCGTCTCAACCGCAAATTTCGTTTCATGTGGTTAAAGCATATAATTCTGGAAATTTTGTTTGGCAAATGTGAGAATTTTGTTTCCTTTACCTAAGATATGGGCTGTGCCTCTTCAGGATAATTAAATACGGAATAAAGTGGAAATTATGACTAGGAGAAGGAACTAAACAGCAGGCAGACGGAGTGGAGGTTTTGCAATTCTTGATGGAAGAAAAATGGAGAGAGAAAGTAAATTCAGCTTTGAACTAGACTGTCCTACGTGCTAAGAGAGGAGGGCACGTATGAACAAGAGGGGCTTAAGTAGGCTGTGCGCTTGTCCTGTATCTCTGAGACTATAAGAACTCCCGAGAGATGGGAAGTCAACATTCTTAAGCATAATGTCAGAATGCATTGGATGTTTTGGATGGACAAGCAGATGCAGAAAAATCACACCTCTCAATAAAGTGATATCAATGACAAAGCTCAATGACTTGCAAGCAATTTATTACAACTGTGGGATAAGGAAAGCCTGCAATTGTCATTAAGGGAAAAATAAACGGGAATTAAATGAATGGTACTCAACTTATTGATTAAAATATACAAGGTCTAATTTATTTTCTCTTTACTTACTATGCTTTTTAACATCACTGGGTAATTTAGATAGGTGAAGGACTGTGCTAGACAATTTTTGATATATTACTTCTTAATTTTAAAACAACCATAAGGTAACTTAAGCTCTAAGAAATTAAATGACTTATTAAAATCATAAGCTATGGACTCTGAGAAACAAACTGAGGGTTTTAGAGGGGAAGGGGTGGGGGGATGGGTTAGCCTGGTGATGGGTATTAAGGGGGGCACGTATTGAATGGAGCACTGGGTGTTATACGCAAACAATGAATCATGGAACACTACATCAAAAACTAATGATGTAATGTATGGTGATTAACATAACAATAAAAAAATTAAAAAAAAACTAATGATGTAATGAATGGTGACTAACATAACATAATAAAATAAAATAAAATAATAAAATAAAATAATAAGCTGACAAGTGACAATAGCTATTATCATTAATTGAAGTCATACTGCATGCCCAGTACTCAGATAAACTGATTATCTATATTATCTCATTTAGTGCCTATGTTAACCTGGCAAGGGAAATACTGTCATTCCCATTTTATAGATAAGGAAATTGAGGCTATGGTGGGTAACGGGGGCACCTGGGTGGTTCAGTTGGTTAAGTGGCTGCCTTTGGCTCAGGTCACGATCCCAGGGTCCTGGGATAGAGCCCCATATTGGGCTCCCTGCTCAGCATGGAGTCTGCTTCTCCCTCCCCCCCCCCGCCACTCCCCCAACTCGCATGTGCGCAGTCTCTCTTGAATAAATAAAATCTTTATTTATTTTTTTTCAAAGATTTTATTTATTTATTTGACAGAGAGAGACACAGCGAGAGAGGGAACACAAGCAGGGGGAGTGGCAGAGGGAGAAACAGGTTTCCCGCGGAGCAGGGAGCCCGATGGGGGGCTTGATCTCAGGACGCTGGGATCATGACCTGAGCCGAAGGCAGATGCTGAACGACTGAGCCACCCAGGCGCCCCATAAATAAAATCTTTAAAAAAATAAATAAATGGTAAGTAACTTGCAAGGATCATACATCCAGTAAATGGCAAAGTTTGTATTTAAACCCAAACCAACAGAAGTTGTAATCCCACCTTTAATATTTTAGTTAGAATCAGTCAGGTTTCAATCAGAAAAAGAAACATTACTATGAGTGATAAAGAATATGGGGCCCATTTAGAGACTAGATCATATACAACTGTGGGAGCTAATTAAAAGTCTATGCAAGGCCATTGCCTTTGAGTTTGGTGTTGGGTAGGAGTGGACAATCCATAGGTTAGCATGAAAGAAGATCTCAAGTAGAGGAGAACAAAGACCAGTAGAAATCCAGGAGGACAAACAGGAGCCCACATCTGTCTCTCACCATCTCCAACCTTAATGGTACAGATGACCTGCAGGAGAATCTGTCGTTTGTGCCATGGAGCTGACCATGGACCTGCTCCAGGATCTGGGGAAGTTGGAAGGCAAGCTGTGGGAGTAGGGAAAGCTGTGGGCCTGGGGGCTGTCCTACCAACCAGGTGATCTGACACAGTAGCAAAGATGTGAGCAAGGCGCCATTGTGCTGAGTACCCTGTGCCTGCCTTCCAAATGTGAAACTGACTCTTCCTTTATCACTTTTCAAACCCTATGCAAATCTCTCTTGTAGCCAATTCTCACTTGGTACCAGAGAAGGGATTTATGGGAAAAGTAGTTCAGTTGAGCTAAGGGGAAACCATACAAAGTCATGTCACCACAGGGATCCAGTGAGAGTACACTGCTGATATATACGCACATGTGGACACACACATAGGTGTGTGCATATGTGTATGTATGTCTGTACACATGTATCACATGTATGTTCACTTCTGATATTGGTCTTAGTGATTTTTTCCCAATTAGTTATGAATCTCTTCAACTCTTACCTTCTTTGATTTCCTCAATTCTTTTCTCACAGTGGTTTTCAGAAAGTCATGATGAGACTGGGACTATTGAATCTAATTTTTTTTTTTTTTTAGAAAAGCCAGATTGCTGTGTTATTACATTTATGTATTACATTTTAAAGAAAAATTCAACTACCAATCATCCTAATAATTATCGTTAAATCATCCAAGACAAATTTCTAACCCAAATCATAATAAATAAAATGGCTATACAGTTTGACCTACAGATCCCAGACGTGAAAACGCAACATATTTTATGAGAAGCCCAGTCTGTCTGCAGTGGCCCCCATGAGTGCTGCAACACAACTTCCAAGAAGCTGGGAACTCGTGGGTTTTAGGGCCGTGATTGCTTGCAGTGTGACTGATGGACTGTAATCAGGAGGAGCAGGACACATGCTGCACGTGAGATAAGACAGCCGTGGTTGAAAACATCACTCTATGTGTATAGCGACCAGCACGGATCCCATGCCCTGCTCAGTAGTGGTCCAAAATCTCACGAGGATTTTACCACCGGGATTTTTTTATGTGATCTATAGCGAAGTGTAATAAAAATGTTGTTTCCTGAAATCTGGATACTTCAATGCAGCCTAAATTTGTCCAAACTGCTTTTTTTAGCAACCAGACTACAGTCAAATCCCCAAGACTGTGACTTCATGTTCTGTTTTTGAACAGAGACTTTATCATCTTATACCCACACATTTGAATTTCTGAAGCAAAACGAAGGACTCTGTACTCGATGTGTTTCCATGTGTTTGTTTTGACTCTTTGTTTTGGCCAGTTGAGAAACATTTTGAGTATCAACTTTGTCGTTTGGCTATTTATTGGATGGCCTAACTGTAATCTCTAGACCTGCTAAAATGGGTTTTGCTTTCTAAGAAAAATTGTTTTAAGTAGCTCTCTACCGCATAAGAAGAGCATTCTCTAGCTTGGCTTTCCCACTTCTTGGTTGACCTCTTGCATGTCCTTTATGAAAATACTTAAGAAATTTAAATAAACTTTAAGTGCTATACACTTCTTGAGGCTTAAAATCAACTTAGCATAATATTCTGACATCCCACACTATGTGTGAATCTTTGAAGGGCAAGCCCTTTCTTTCTCTTTTGTCCTGTAATGCATTTCCTTCCTTCTTATCTCTGTATCTTCTCTCTTAAATTAACAGAACTGAAAAATAACTAACTTATCCAAACACTATGAAATCATTCCCTGATCTATAGACTTAAGGCATGACTTATATTCACCACACGGGTTTGTTGTGAGGATAAAGGCACAAAATAATCCATATAAGGCACTTAATGTAATACCTGGTATGTAGGAAATGTTGTATATAAGTTATTACTAATTTTGGTATCTATTATTGTTCATGTGGTTTGAACTGTCCTCTAGGTTCCTCTCTGAATTTTTCCCCCAAGTCCCAGAATTCACCCCTTAGACAGTTCCTTTGCTCTCTGTCACTTCATTTTTTTCTGCCCTCATCATGTTGAAAGGAAGAGTAGACCAGGGTGGGTATGCTATCAGAAAATAAGATATGTGCAAGATGCTTAATGGGCTGGCAAGGAAAGAAGGCTTTTTGGCATCCAGTGATTTTTTAAAGGGAGTGATTTTAACTCCCTACCAGGCTTTATGAAATGGGTAGAGGCATTTTCATCATTACAATGTCTGGAGTTACCAGTATTTTTGCCCAGGAGCACTAAATGCCTTGCACTAAACAGGACATTTTGCCCCAAATGCTACAATGCTCAGATGAAATCAGTGCAATGAGTAGCACAGCAGAACCATGAGACTAACTCAAAGGGGATATGGAAAATAGCAAAGAGTAAGCTCTTTGCCCCACCCATAAATGGTATAGAAACATTGTATATGAAACTGAAATATAATCATGCAATGTGATGTAAAGATATAATTTTTATGTGACCAATTTGAAATTATGTGATGTTCTCCAAATATTCAAAATTTATCAAGAATTACAGGACTTCCAAGTTTATAATTCAACTAAATAATATATTGTACCTTAATATCATCACAATGAAGTGCCATTTATGTGTTAAAAAGAAATGCCAATAAGCCTTATTGGTCTTACTTGGCCCTCATGGTGATTTACCTGTACTGAAATCTCTACAAATGCTTTGGTGACTCAAGTTCCCCAGCTTACATTATTTACTGTTATTATAATTTAAAATCTTTAAAAAATATCCTATAATAGTGCCATGTAAAAGCTAGTGATGAGCAGTAAAATGCACTAAGAAATCAATAACTTGGAAAGGAAGTTAAGTGAGATAAAAATGCCACAAAGAAGCCCAAACAACCACCATAATATGCCATACATTTAATTTAAGAGTGAGTATTCTGAGAAATATTAGAAATAATTCCAAGGAAACATAAAAGCATCGTTAAAACAACTACACCTTTAATTTTCCCCAAATAGTCATATAAATGGGCAAGAATAATGAGAAGGTGCTCGCTGCAAGATCAATGCCCCTGAAATGTGCTTCTAACCCAAGTCACCATCTGTCCTAAGGTATAAAATATTCTTGATGATTTTAAAGGAGATGGCGTATTTCAATATAAATATTTTTGCAAACATTTATTGTGCTTAGGAAGTATGTCCATATGCAAATATATATTTCAAAGCTTGTAGATGTATGTGCTTCAGAAGACATCCTACCTTATTTACATTTATTCAATGAGGAAAATAGCCTTAAATCTTTTCATTCTGCTAGTGTATTATGAATTTAGGAGCCTTCAGACAGGCTTCTCCATCTTACCACTGTAAAACTTGGAGCTATAAATCTCTGAGATCTTTTTTCTCAAATACACAACTCTCCAGAGTTGACTGGAGAGCAAATGAGATAATGTGTGTTAAGTACTTAATATAGCACAGGCTCTCAACCTTTGGCACATGCCATCTCAGTAATAATAGAAGATGCTATGGTAGCGTGAACTACATACCAGCCTGTATTTTAAATGCCTTGAGTATGTTAACTTGTGTAGTCCTCAAAGTACTTCTCTGACTTAGATACTACATCATCACTCCCATTTTACAGATGAGGACATTAAGCAACAGAAAGCTTAAGTAACATTTGTCATTTCCCAAAACTGGAGAGTGGCTAAGTTATAATCCGTACCTAAATAGCTCTGTTCTAAAAAGCCTCTGTGATTCTTACTTAGCGCCTGCCATTGACAGACACCAGTTCTTGATTTCATCTCGATAAACAGAATGTCACTTCAGCCTCAATTTTCACTCATTATGTATTAGTTGTCCAACCAGCATTCAAGATGAGACCAAATTAGATCTTCAGTGATGACACTGATGAGTAATTGTCAGCAAATCAGTCACTAGTTTGAGTTTGGGATGATTTCCTAGCCAGATGCATGCTCCAAAGATAACCATTGATTTGGTTGTTAACGGAGAATAGAAAAAACCCCAAACATAAGCTGATGAAATAGGCTGTAACAAGAGGTACTCCAAAGGAGAAGGAAAGTCCCCCAGTGGTGGTAGTGGTTGGGGGCAGGGGAAGGTTGCAGTAGGCAGGGGCCCAGGAACATCATGATTCTAACAAAAATTTAAGATAGCTAAGGGAAAAATAAGGCATGAGTGATATTATGCTTGAGAACTGCTTGGCATTTTACTGGAGAACCCTTTTCTCCAGTTAGAGAGTATGAAAGCATGGAACAACTGGCCCGGAGCCAAATGCACATGATCACCTCATGCTGTCAGGAGTGGTAGGGTTGTTGTTTCTACCTGGGGTAAAGCTGACCAGAAAAACGAAATACTTTAACCACTTTGCTCTTTAAATAGTGTTTTGGGGTTTAGACTCAGAGTGAACTCATTAAACCACCTGTGTTTTTATTTTACTTAAACAGAAATGCTCTTTCCGAATTCTAATTAAAATCTGCTGTTTACACGGGTCTTTAACGTGGTGGGTAGAGCCATGGAATATGGGATCCTTTCATGTCTTGGTGAGCCACTGCTGTTGTTCAGAGAGAGGAGGATAATAGAAAGCAAAAAAAAAAAAAAAAAAAAAAGTTAATTTGTTTCTGCTTGGTGGTAAATATTTGAGATCAGAGAACTTGTATTTCAGAAAGTAATTTAAATATGGAATAAATAGATATGAATGTGACCTAATTCAGACTTGGGAGTTGTTGCAGGCATCCTGCATTGTGATATTATAGAAAGCAAATGCTTCTTCTTTTCGAAAACCTACTGGTATCCCCCTAGCACAATGCTAAAAACATTCTGGAAATCTTTTATTTCCTTATTAGGTTTATGACTGCACAATGCAAAGTAAAAGCAACATCCCTGAAAATGACCTGAGTATTAATGAGATGGATTGATGAGGGGGGGATAGAACTCCTGATATCAAAAGACAATAAACTTAAGTCCCAACTTCTCCAAGCCATTCAGATTCAGAAGGCTAATAGCAAAACAAATGAGAGGCATCTGAGTTGAAATCTTGGTTTGGCTCCATTTCTTGCTAGCTGTGGGACCCTTAGAAAGTTTCTCAACCTCTCTGTTATGGAAGTACATAGAAGTGTTGGAGGACAGAATGATACAACCTGCACAGAGTTCTTAGTGATTCTAAATAAATAGCACCCTTATGGTTTAGCTGAACTCTGCCTCCTCTATGAAGTCCTCACTTACCTCTGGCCATGCCTTCCTCCACTTCTGCTTCCTGAGTTATTTATGCTGCACAGCTAACAAGAGAGCAAACACCATGCTAGGGTCTAAGAGTCCTTGGTAAGGAGAGCAGCCTTATGTGCTCATTTGACTTCTGTGAAGTAAAAAAGAAAATATGCTCTCCACACCCCTCCAAGAAAAGAGATTGAAGTAACAATTGAAACCTGGCATTAGCCAACTAGGGCTCTTGGGCTAAATCCAGCTGCCACCTGCTTTTGTCAATAAAGTTTTATTAGGAAATAGCTACGAGTATTCATTTACATATTGTCTATGGCTGCTTCAGGGCTACAACAGCAGAGTTGGATAATCACAACAAAGATCATATGATCCACAAAGCCTAAAATCGTTGCTATTGGGCCCTTTACAGAAAAAAGTTTGCTTCCCTCTCCTGGAGTAGATCGTTGGCATTCTACTTGGCAGTCTACTCTATGAGTGCATGTTTTAAGGCAGCCTAGTAGCTTATAAGAATCTGTAGTTGGTTTCAGTTCTATTCTATGATTCTGACTGGATTCTGAAGCTTTTTTCATACACTCTAACCCTTAAACAAAGAGTCACTCCTTCACCTGCTATCAGTGAAAAAAACAGCAACCTGTTCACAGTGTAGGAAGGATGTATTGATCATTGATTCGTTGGTTTACAGCGTGCCATTTTTCTAAGGAAATATAATGATAATTTCAGCACTGAAGTGGTTTCACCTTAGGCACTGATGTGTGAACCCGATCTACGTCCTTCTCTTTAGATGTCTTGCAGGATTTTGATTGTTGTTGTTGTTGTTGTTGTTAGGTTCTTCTCTGCCATCCAACCACAAGCCCATATGCTTCTGGTCAAAACAGATAACCTGTTCTCAATTCACTCACTCAATTCAGTTCTCTACAAGCACACTGGCTGTCACATGTATCTCTAGCCCTGTCTTCTTTGTTTCTCTTGCTTGGTACAGTAGATATTGCCAGGTATCTCCCAGTATCTGTCCCTTTCTTCTTTCATGGAAATAGCCTTTTTATTAGGGCACATGCCTGGCCAGCCCTCCTTCTAGCTTAGTGTGGTCATGGGATTAGGTTTGCTTAGTAGAATGTGAGGGGAGGTGATGCATGTAACTTCTGGATTCTGACTGTAAAAGAGAAGGCATGTTGTCCTTTTCTTGCTCCTGCTCATCTTCCTCTCTTCTGCTGTCTGGATTGCAAATATACTGATAAAATACCTTGGTCAGGACAGAAGTACTCTAGGGGCACCAGGGAAATAAAATAGAGACTCTGGGTTCTTGACATCATTGAGCTGCCAGACTCATCATAACAGTTATATGCAGGAGAAATATGCTTTGGTTGTTTTTGAAGTCACTGTTTTTGAAGTCTCTCTTTTATGTACCAAACCTATTTCCTAAGAGAAATCTAGCCACTACCCTCATAGAGTATGCAGTCAAGTAGCTGAGGTAACTGTTTATCAACCTATCATCCCAATGAATGTGCAATTTACATTGAAATTTATGCAGGGAGCTTTATCTTATAAAGACTTTTTTTTAAAGATCTGATCAATACAGGGTGAGAGGAAAGTATGAAATCCTTTTCTGAAGTAGTGACATGGAAAGTTCTGGAATTTTATACTTACTCCTCAAGGACTTTGCACTTGCTCTTTCCTCTGCCTGGTAAGCTCTTTGCCTATATACAGCATATACAGCCATCACATAGGAGGTGTGCCCTTACTTCCTTTAGGTATTTGCCCAAATGTCACAGGGTTAGAGAGGACGTCCTAATGTTGCTGTTGTTGTACATGAAAGCATTCTTCACAGCACTGTTAACTACCTTAAATAATCTATATTTGTGTCTTAGTGCCTGTCCTTCCACATTCATACACTAAAAAACAAACAAACAAACAAACAAACAAACAAAAAAAACCCCCACCATCCTTCAGATAAGTATATACTGCATCTGTTTTATTAACTGTTCTTTCTCTGGAGTGAAGAAAAATGCCTGGCAGAAAGTAGCCCCTTGATAAAGTTTTGATGAATGAGTGAACAAATCAGTGAAAACACGTCAAGAAGACCAGAGCCACTGTAGAGCAGACAGTAAGTGGGTGCTAAGTGAGATCAGCCTGGAGAGGTAGCCTAGGACTTCGTGAAGGACCTTGTGGGTCACACAAAGGTTTTTGTCTTTCTCCCAAGAGCAATAGAAGACAGTGAAGAGTTTCAAAGGGACCATAGAGCTTCATGATCAGGATGGGGAATTTGAATAGATCAAACTCTCTGCAGAATAGAAAGTAGATTAGAGAGAAGCCAGAATTCCTTCAGGGAGAACTGCAGTAGACTCTTGCCATCATTTGGGTGGATAGCAAGGCTAGTATTTGGAAAGAGCGTTGGTCTTCTTCCAGGTTGCTCTCACTTCCCTTCCTCATCTTTGCTCTGCTCTGCTCTGTCCTGGAACAGACTTTCTGTCCACAATTATCCATCCCAGGTTCCTTTGCTAGCCAGTTCCTGGATGGGTTCACCCATGGGAAGCATGGCAGGAGACCTGAGGTAGGAGGAAGGGAGAAGCAAGATATTTCTTCCACTTCTCCTGCCTGAAGTTTTTTCTTTTCTTTTTTTTTTTAAGATTTTATTTATTTATTTGACAGAGAGAGACACAGCGAGAGGGAACACAAGCAGAGGGAGTGGGAGAGGGAGAAGCAGGCTTTCCGCAGAACAGGGAGCCCAATGCAGAGCTCGATGCGGAGCTCGATCCCAGGACCCTGGGATCATGACCTGAGCTGAAGGCAGACGCTTAACGACTGAGCCACCCAGGTGCCCCTCCTGCCTGAAGTTTTAACGCAGTGTCTGCGTCTCCTTGGTGGTTTCCACTCTTGCTTTTCTCAGCTCCTCTTTCAGTGGTCACAGTTTCCACGGGGCAATCATTCACACGGGTCCATCTCACCCAGGGTGTCCTCAGCTCCTAGTGGCACCATGCCCCCCAATCCCTCTTGCCCTACGTGTGGTAGCTGCTTCGTGCAATTGTCAAACTCTGTGTGACTAGCCCCTTGTTTGGTTTGTCACCATCAGTTGATCAATTACCTCTATTTTATTGACTATTTTGGAAAAAAAAATCAGAGCCTTTCTGTTTTACTGACCAGCCACTAACAGATATAATCCTATATATTCTGCCACATGGATACATTTATCTATAAAAACAATTATAGAAATGGCTATTATATGTTTTTAATGTAGCACAATTTCCCCTAGAAATAAAAAAAAAAGCTACCTTTTTTTTCAATATAAAAAGCTACTTTTAAAATGATGCTTAGTTTGCAAGCTTCTTAGAAACAAGATTTGCATCCCTCTCTTTTCTTATTTTCCAGGTACCAGGTCACAGTTTGCATTGCTGAAAGCCCGAGCCCTGGCAGAGATACATGGCATTGTGCATATGGATGCTTGGCAGTGAGGATTCTTGTCGTTGACTTTCTTTCACCGTCATCTCTCTGAGCAAAACGGACCAGATCATCTTTTTATTTTTTTTTCTATTTTCCATTAAAAATGATAGATCTTATTACATCATATTTCTTTTGCAAATGAGCTTAATAGCAGTTATCACAGTATATCACTGGTGTGGCCCAGCTGCTCTTGCTTTGATTGCACTATTCCAATGCCTCGGGGTAATTTGAGACCTCAAATGCATTCTCGTATGTAAAACCCATTCTTTATGGTTCGGTATTTTGAGGCATATATCCTCAGCGTTTGTTTTATTTTCTTTTATTTATTCATCCACAATGACCATTTCATAATCAGCTTTCAATGTTCTAATATAATCCTCAAGAAGCACATCCAAGGGCACACAAATGAACTCCGTGTCTTTCAGAGCGGGAGAGGAATTTAGCACTTTGGCAGGAGTTTGGGGCTGAGTGGGAGCCATGAGTGATGATTCTAGCTCCTGCCTTTGCATGCATTAACTGCTGGTCGCCTCTGAATAATTGGCTAAGAATATTGGTTAACACGTCAAGTGAAAATGTATGTGGCGGTGCCTGTCTCCATCATCCCAGGAGAACATCTGTCCACTTCCCAAATCCACGAAACAATTTGGCTCTCGTCTGCATGACTGGCAGCCTGTCCCATGGAGGCCCTTTGCTACAAAGCAGGGAAGGGGGAAGTTTGGGCTTGAGTTGTGTTGGCAGGTTTTGTTGAAACACTTTGGAGAGTAATTTTACAAAATTTGCCCGCTGGTGATATTAGCCCTTTATTTTTGTGAAAGTCAGAGGGAAAAAAAAAAAAACCCAAAAAAACCCCACAACTCTTTCTGTGTGTAGAAATTGCTTTAGGAAGTAGTTCTTCGGTTCTATTAAGGTTATTCTGTAAATGTGTATTGAGCCCCTCCAAGCTGAAGGCATGACCTATACTCTAGAGGAATTCAGTTTTGCACAGGGATCAAAACAGTAAAATAAATAAATAAATAAATAAATAAATAAATAAATAAATAAATAAAATAAAGCATGCTCTTACAGTAAAGCATACGGAGTATTTTGAGGGAAGAAGCCATTGTGTTCATGTGGACAGAAAAGAAAGCTACGGGGAAATCCAACAAGTTAAAAAATATTGTAGCACAATTTGATTAAGAGGAAATAGAATAAAGGATAAGTTATTTTACCGGATTTAAGATAATGATAAAACTTAAAATTTGCAGCCCAAAGAGCCCCATTTTTTGTTTTGTTTTGTATATTCCAAGCTATACATGGACATGCTATAATAATATTCATGAGACTATTGGCGCCTCTTTGAGATGCACATACTGCCAAAAAATTACCTTCAGTGCTAGAGCTGGCATTAGGAATTTTAGATAATTCACTGCTGGGATCACCCACCTGTATTTTCTACTAACACTGTGAGCTTCTTTTGTATCCCATATTTTCCTGCCCATTTTCCCCCTTCATTAGTAGTCTGTTCTGAAGTTTGAAGTATAGAGCTCTCAGAAAAGAGGAAGGCACTGGTCACCAACTAGATTTTCATCATCCTTGCCTGAAATTTTAGTCTTCAACCCATATTTCTGTGGTTTTCTAGACCTGGCTTTCTGATACCCAAGACTTCCAAAGGTGACTTGATCTATGTAGCATAGAACTTATGTTTCTCTTGGTGACATGAATTACCCATTGGAGCTTTCAACTTCTTAAGGATCTGGCCTTTTCTCTTTATGGGGATAAATTTCAAGTCTCAGTGTAGATAAGTAGTGGGTCAAACCCCCAAAATGTAAGACTTGGAAGTCAGATGATTCCCTAGGCACTGCTATTCTAATTATATCAAAAGCCTTAAAGGGTTTACAAGGAAAATATTTCTACTACTTTTCCGATTTAAGAAATGAATTTGATAAAGATTTTGAATGAACTTAAAGGCGTACAAACTTTGATCTGGCTATATTAAAAAATATTACAGGCTCGTAAGATTGGTTTGTGAGTGCATTAATTTATAAATGTACTTGATCGCCCAATTTTAATATTTGCATCTTTTTTATTAGTGTTGTCATATAACACAAGGCAGTATACAGATTTAGCACAGACAAGTGACATCGTCGTTCTTACCAAGTTCCTGTTGCAAATATCCCTCTTAAATTATTGGAATTGTATTTTTCTCTCTCTCTTCCTATCCTTATCCACACTCACTGGTGGGCTTCTTGCAAAATGTGTTCCACCCTTACCACTTTCCCAGAACTGCTGTTTCTGAGGGATAAAATATTGTTACAATCCCAGACATTCTCATCATTCTTGACCTCTCTCCAGCATCTAGCACTTGTACTATTCCTTTCCTTCATAAACTCACTCCTCCCCGAATCCTCATTTTTGGGCCCTTTTACCAAAGGTCTTTCCCTAGACTCTATTTGAACCCTCTTTTCTTATCTTCTTCTAAACTCTCCTCCTCTGGAATCTTATTCCCTTGTGTTCTTTGATATCATTTGCGTTGACAGCTCCACATTGGTTCCTCTGCCAAGCAACCATTCCTCATTTCTAGCTGGTGGCTGATCATCTCCTCCTATAACATTCTGCCATGTGTCTCTAACTTCACATATCAAAAACTGAACTCATCCTCCCCACGACCAGAATAGCTCATCTGCTTGACTTCCCTTTTGGTGAATATTATCATCTTTCTGTCACAAAGGCTTGAACCCTGGGAACCATCAATAGCTCTTCCTATTCTCTTGGTCCAACCAGGTCGCTGGGACCGAAGCCCTAAGGATGTTGTCACCTCTATGGAATGTGTTATCCTTTCTGCCTCAGCCCAGGTTCCAGCACTTACCACCTCTCTTGTGGATTATCCCAGCAGCTTTCTAACAGCAATCCTTTTCTATAAACTCCTCATTCTCCTACCCGTCTCACCTAATGCTGACAGGTTAACTAAAGGAAGCTCAACACATTACAATGACTTCTCATCACTCTCTAAGTCCTATCATAAAGGCTTCTCCACACATGCTCTACATTTGTGCTCAACTGGTCTACTCACTGAACCACAAAAATGCACTTTGCTCCATGCCAGTCTTATTCATGCTGTTCTTCCTACTTAGTAAGCCACACCCCTTATCCTGCCTGTCAGAGGTTACACATCCTTCAAGGACTAACTCATGTTATCTTGAAACCTTTTAAAGATTTATTTATTTATTTGAGAGAGAGAGAGAGAGTGGTGGTGAGGCAGAGGGAGAGGGAGACAAGCAGACTCTGTGCTGAGTGGGGAGTGCAACCTGGGGCTCGATCCCAATACCTTGAGATCATGACCTGAGCTGAAATCAAGAGTCAGAGGCTCAACTGACTGAGCCACCCAGGTGCCCCATCCTTGAAGCCTTTTAAATGTCCATAGTCTAATAGTGCCATGGTACTCAACATACTTCCGTTATTATCCTAGCACATTTTGCAGTTATTTGTGTAATTAACTTATTGACCCAACTGAAGCTTGTATTCCTCAAGTCTCATCCTGTTCACTTCTGTATGATGAGAAGTACCTGGCACATACCCTACTCGTTGAGTTCAATAAGGGAGAAAAGTTCCTGCTACAAATAAGACCAACCATTACAGTTGTGATATTATTTTTAAGTTTTAAGTTTAGTTAGATAATAATTCTAGTATTTTTAAATGGTCTTGGACTCATTTTTGAGCTTAAAAAATAGGATACAATAATTTCATATGACATAGAGGAACTGTCTTAGAATATGAGTAATTTAATTTATCCTTTTAATTTTGTCTCATTTCTCTGGCTAAATAAATTGAATGTTATTAGCTGTTCATGTATAAGAAATATAGGGGGACAGAGATAAATAGATAAGATAACATTGATAACACTATAAACAAGATTTATAAAATAAACAAGATTTATATGTTCCTCATTTAATGTATTCCCTCACACAGGAGTGTGAAAGTAACTAAAAGATAAGCCATCTCTTAGAGCTGATAATTTCACGGCAAAAACCATTTCAGGAGACAAGCGTTCTTATTTCAAAAATAAAATAAAAAGCTATTATCTCATTGATGAATGCCTACCATTTATACTTTGTACTTTCTGCCCCTTTTTGGACTGGCTTGGTGTAATAACATTCATTCAGCATGACCTTCTTGTTTTTTTGCCTTGACCTTAAAGCCAGTTTAAGAGATTCGCTGACAGGGCACCTGGGTGGCTCAGTCAGTTAAGCATCTGCCTTTGGCTCAGGTCATGATCTCAGGGTCCCTGCTCAGGGTCTGCTTTTCCCTCTCCCCCTCCCCTCCCTCCACTCATTCTCTCTCTCTCTCTCTCTCTCAAATAAATAAATAAAAATCTTAAAAAAAAAAAAAAAAAGAGATCCACTGACTGGTACTTTCCAACCGTGAGGAAGGTTGCCCTTGGCAATTTCCTTGTGCTCCTTTCCCATGCCTGGAGCTCATTCCTCTGACAAATCTCAAATCAGCCTGTCCGCAGCCTCCTGGGTCGTGCCTTGTGTTGTGGGTGGTGATGTCCTGTGACTGGGTATAAACCTTCCAACGGGCACCTCTCTGCTTTACTTCCTTAGTGGAAATCCTCAACACTCCATAGCATCTGCTGCCCCTTCTTTGATGGAGGATGACAGTGGCTACTGCAGATTAAATTAACTAATCCATAAGAAGCGTGTAGAACAGAACAAGTCACATAGTAAACATGAGCTATGCGGTGCTTATATTTAACGTTCTTTTCTTCTTCTACCTCCTTGAACTCAGGGTGCAGCTATTATCTCTGGCATCTGACCCTGACTCCTTCTGGTTAGTTTGATGTTGGACTGCCTCCTATCTTTTGCAGCTCTGAACTACCCTGGCAGTTAAAGCGCCTGGGAACCCAACTTTGGCATGGGATGCTGGCCTCTCACCCTAGCTCGTTATGTTCTCCCTCCCATTCTACATGGGGGGTGGAGTTCAGCTGCTTCGTAAATCACATTGCATTTCAGCTTATTCAATACTTGCAAGTATAATTGTAGAGACAGAGGAAAGAAGGGCATTTATATTACTTAGGTAGCTTAGAAGGGTCTGTGCTGTTGGCAGTTACACTGTATTCAGAGAGAGAGTCAGCTCTGCTCGTGTTCCGTCTGCCAGATCTGGACAAAAGACGCCTGTCATCCCCATCCAGATGAGAGAACATCAATATCAACAATACGTGCACATTTGGAGTTATCCAAAGCCAGGGCATCTGTCTTTTCAGCCGAGTTTGAGAGAGGGGAGGTGTCTGCTATGCCAAACACGTGGGACACACAAACATCCTCCGCAAGTCCTATCTCCAACCTGCTGCAATCTGCCCCCAGCCTGAACTTTAGACCAAAGCTGTGCAGAAGCGCCCTCTACAGGCTCCCCTGATGCTTGCTGGCATCCGCATTGCAAATCCAAACATCCGGCGCAGGGCAGTGGGCACAGCGTTCAGGTGCCTGTTCTGGGTTCCAGCAGGCTTGCGGCTGGGAGCATCTGACTCTCAAATCCTGACTCTGCACTTAAATCTGCAGAAAACTTCTCCGTGCCTCAGTTTCCTCATCTGAAAAACAGCTACTTTTTAGCATTATTGCGAAGAGTAAATCGGGTAGTTTATTTAAAATCCCTAAGACAATTCCTGGCACATAGTGAGAGCTTCCTAAATGGGAGCCATAGCTAATTTTTTCTTCTCTGTGAGGGGCTTACAGCAATCATACTTGATGCAATTCAGAGCTGGGTTACCTGGGCAAAACAGATGGGAGAAAAAGGAGTCGATGAGTGTTACTCTCCCAATGCTTATTGCTTTCTCCAGTTTATTCCTCAGCCCTCAGTACTCTATTTGCAATGTCTCTCAGGAAATTACCTGAAATTCATTTGCACTGATATGAAAAGATTACTAAAAATTCAGAGTAAAACATCCTGCAGGAGGATTATTTCTTCTTTTGGACAATGAATATGAACTTTGGTTAAAGAAAAAAAAAATTCTGACAGGAATTTCATTTATTCATGTATTCATTCATTCATCAAAACTTTTTTTTTAAATTTTCATTTATTTATTTGACAGAGAGAGACACAGTGAGAGAGGGAACACAAGCAGGAGAGGGAGAGGGAGAAGCAGGTTCCCCGCTGAGCAGGGAGCCCGATGCGGGGCTCGATCCCAGGACCCTGGGATCATGACCTGAGCTGAAGGCAGATGCTTAACAACTGAGCCACCCAGGCGCCCCTCATCAAAACTTTCTTAACATCAGCCACAACCAAGCACCCTGTTAGGTCCTCACTGATACAGAGAAGACTAGGAAAGAGTCTTTCAAAGCCTGGTGGAGACCTTTGTCTATAAACAGCTACATCTTGATATGATGATGGCTACAATGACATATATAAAAAACTTCAAATGAATAGAAGAAGGAAGGTCTTCCTTTATTTCCAGCAAAGGAAAGGAATTGAGTTAAAGGTAATAATTTATATATTTTAAAGAATATGAAATCAAATCACCTGGGCAGTCACCTGCTTTTGTTAATGTAAAGATTGCCTTTGGATATCTGATAGCTGGTGGGAGCACCCATACACTTATATAGTCAATCAATTACAGTGATGGCTCTAGAATTTCTCTAAGTTCTCTGTCAAGGGGGTTTGAGGCATGACGTCATGTTGGAAAAGTGGGCTGGGGGGCTTGATCTCAAAGCGCTATTTGCCTAACAATCATACATTTTATTTAGATGGTATGTTCATCTGGGGCCGCTGAGATGCCACAATTCTGAGTTTATGATTCCTTAGCGCATGTCCCTTTCATCATGCAGATCGGGAATTAGCAAGTGAAAACTAGACATTCCAGCTTCAAGCAGCTTCCAGCTGGCTGATTTTTGTTTCTCAGTAATTAATAATTATATTTTATATGATTTTTCTTAAAGCTAATTATGTTCCATGTGCTTTTTTCTTAAAGACTACTAATTATGCTGGCTATTGGGATAGAGAGTTTGTTATAAAATGCTATGTAACTTAATAAATACAATTCCATATGTGACATAATTGTTTCTTGCTAACATAATTGTAACACAGGTATCCTCCCTTCCATTTTACAGGGAGGGAAATGGAGAATCTGAGCAGATAACTTTAGTATTCAGAGATGTACAGGTGAGGAATTTGAAAGTACGTTTCAAACCTAAGTTTTCTGGTTCCAAATTTTCTATCTCTTCCCTTAAAACAATTGAATTACATTTTATCAAGGAATAGAACTCCAACACTCAAGAGTTAATAGAGATTATGGAGTCTAACATACTAATTTTACATATGAGGAAACGGAGTTTAGGTGAGCAATGTCATAAAACTGCTTGGTATCAGAAGTGAAATGAGAACTCATAGCTCCTGTCTCCATTATTACGAGCTACCCAGGTCTTTCTGGCCACAAAATTGAGAAACAATGAAGACAGATTTCCCTTCCCATGCTTTTTATTCCACTTGATTTCCTCTGTTTGAGTGAGCAACAGCTTAGGTAAGAGGAAATTCTGGAGCCAATTCAAGTCTGCTATTAATTATTTCTCTGAATTCATAAGGAAATTGAGATTAGAGTGTATAACTAGGAGATATGAAAGATGGTTTTTCTTTTTGTTTAAATCACAAACACTCCCATTTAATCATCTGCATTTAAAAGGGGGGAACTTAGACTATAAACTACAACTGGAAACCTATGGTCCAGGAGAGATTAGCCTATTTATTTAAGATATCAATGCATATTCAGAGTTACAAAACTGAGTTCTAAGGAGGCCTAGTATCCTGCAGCTGGGAAGGGAAGGGCAAAAGGTGAATTGTATTTTTTAAGCCTGTCACTTTGAAAACTCCCTGCCTCAAAATGCATTTCCAGGATTGTCGACTTCACAGCAGCAGTGAAGCGGGAGAAGCAAAGGCATCTTTGGAAGTAGCTACACATAGCAGTACTTAATCTCTCCCCAGGCTTGTGAGAACTTGCTTATGTGGCAGGTTTTTCCAAGCACGCTCTGCTCTATGGACAATGGAGTTGGCAATCTGGAGACTGTAGCTTCATAATAGAGAGGCTTTGGGGAGAGACGCTTCCTTTTAAAGGGATCTAAATGGATAAGTATTAAATGACTTCCCTGCGAAAAAGTTCAAATAGTTATTAAATATATTCAGGTTCCATTCTGATTTCCTTCTTTGAACACTTGAACCCTTTTTCATTGGGTATTATGCTGCAATTTTATGGTAGGTTAAACGATGCCACCGTGCGCATTGAAGTTATTCTTAAAATGGTTATTATAGCATTTCTTATATAGCTTTGAATAGTTGGTCAATGAATGACATCTCTATTTTCCAACTATGTTTTGAAATAGCATGTGGGACATAACCAGAAAGGCTGACATGGCCAACCTGTATTCTGGTTACAGTTGCATCACAATTGAACTCTGTTGTGATTATAGTCAAAGCTCTTAACTTCAAAAATATATCACTGAAAGGCTGTGTCAAGGCCAATCTATCTGCAAGGAGTAGAAACACATGTGTAGAAATTAGAAAAGGGGTGGGGGGCTTGTTTTGTGAGAAGACGAGAGAAAATCACAAAAAACTTAGGCTCATCAGGGCCACGTGGAGATAGGTTCCCTTGAGATGTAAAGATCAGGACATAAGACAACCTATGAATTCAGATGCTTATGGTTATCCAGATATGCCCAAGTACCATGGCTGGAAACATAAGGATAACCTTTATCATACATATCAAGACATCTAAAGATACATCAGTTATAGACAGATTGAATCGAAACCTAAAATCACCAGAGACCAGGGCTCTTTTACTGCTTCCACTCGACTATCTTCAGTACACAGGCTGTGGTCCTTCGATTTATCGTGTCATGATTACAAGACGGCCGCCATTGTTTTAGACATGATAGCCTTACCTAACACCATCCAAGGGCAAGAAGAGTGGTTTCTTTTCATATGCCTCTTTTTGGTCAGAATAAAATCTTTCCAAGAAGTCCCCCCATATATTTTCTTCAGGTTTATGGTCCATTATTGGGCCACAGGCCCACTTTCTAGCTAGAGGGAAGGCTGAGGAAGTGAGTACATTGCACCATCAGCCTCTAGAGTAAGAAACTGCTCCGCCAGAGTGGGAAAATAGAAGGGAGATAGGTACTTCAGAAACCGAACTGGCAAAGTCTGCCATTGCTCCTCTTTCTTTCAGAGGCCACTTTGCTGTGGTCTGTAGTTCTTTCTATTTCTATGAACTTTTGAGCACTTTATTGTGCTTACTGTGCACATGGCTATAAACTGATAGTCTCTACCCTAGATTCTTCAGGAATGACCCATTCTTGCATAACTTTTGTTTCTCAGTTCAAATTTCTGAAATTCTTGGTAGAAGAAACTTAATGACTCAACTTAACCATTCAAGCTAGCAGATAAGTGATAAGTGAATGCCTTGATTAGGCCAAATTGGTTGAAGAGGGGCAGGAAGTGGAGTCACATGATGTATTCGGAGTTAGTGGAGTCATAGATGGTGATGCTGTATGTCCAGTGCTCTCTGGATATAGACTCCCAAGGTGTACAGACCCACTTCCTCTTCTTATATGCTGGTGGTTTTGTAGCATACCATGCTGGTTCTCAACTACTTCCTATATTTATTAATATCAGCATCAGTCAGTCAAAACAACTCTTACGCTCCTTATAAAATAGCATTTTTGTTATGTATAAATATCCTTACAACCATAAATACAAAGGACAGGATTAATAATGGTTGAGTATACTTTGAAAAGTTAAAAACAAGAAGCTGTTATAATTATAAATTATTCTTATTGCATAATTAGAGTAACTAATTCAATTATCCTAGATATTTTCTAAACTACAGGCTCAAATATATTTTCCTTAATATATGGCATAAAATATACAATGTATAGGATCTGCTGCTTCTGCATCTTTTAGAATATAGACTTTAGTTCTTAATGAGGATGCATCAGTGCCTATTATATTTATTTGCAGATCTCCCAGAATTCAATCTGGACTATATCAGTAATATAATTAAAAAGTGGTCACAGTAATGGACTCATTATATTGCATACTTAAACATTAGAGTTGTATTAAGATATTAGGGAAAAGCGATTCAATAACTTCAAAATGTATTAATTTCTTCCCTGTTTGAGTAATTGTTCTCTGATTTATTGTTAAATGAATGTAAACAGCTTCACTCTGCTATGAATGTTATCATCAACACCTCACTCTTGAGGAAACCATGACCCCCATAAAAAGTGTTTCTAGAGAATAAAAAATAGGGGGAATGTCAAAATAAAATTATAGAATTTATTAAGGGCTATTTTTAAATGAAATCATCAAGTACCTCAAGATCTAGAACCATATTCTAGCCATCTTAAATCACCAGAACCTAGCACAGTATATGCAATAGACATTATTGAATGGAACTGAAAATAGTCAATGATTTATACATTAAATCCACTACTCACTACCTCTGGCAAGACCCAGGGCTCAACTATATTTGTGCTACAAAAGATAAGATATCTGTTCTTAATAGTCTTTCCACTTGGGCAAAGGGATGCATTATGGATGAGTGGAAATATGACCACAATCAAGGCGGTCTGTAAAAAGAAACAAATTTGTGATGCACAAAATGAATACGAAAATTTCAGAAAATTTATTTCTTGTTCTCTGAAGAACTCAGAGAGGTATAAAAATTGAGTTTGTCTCTTTTCTAGGCAAAAAAGAAAAAATTAAAAAAGCTGCGGTAGGACATTCTAAGAGAAAAGATTTACATAAAGACACAGGAGAAAAAGAATAGGAAAAGTTGGCACCTTATTTCTGAACTTCTCTCTCACTCATCCCCTCCACCTTCTGTCCTTCAATTCATCCATCTACTTAGTATTATTTATTTTTTATAGCTAACTATATTCTATATCTCCTTTCATTTTCTTAACTCCCTGACTATTTTGGTTTGCCATGACTGTAAAAAACCTTGTCATCAGAAAAATGTGCATAATTGCATACAGGAGACTTGAACTGCTCTAGAGTCAAGAACAGCTCTGAATCATACTCATGTGTCCACTTAGACTCATTCCCCTCAGTTAGAGTAACCTGGGTAGAGTAGCGTTTTTATTGGAATCATTAGTTCCAATAGCTCTGAGCCTCTTCTTATTTTTAAAAGCCACAAGAGAGGGATCTAATCTAATGTAACCTATTAGAAACCTGATTTTTTTAAATTTTAGTTTTTTAAAGAAATTCAAAAAAATGTGATACAGATCACAAACATCTATTTATTGCTACATAAAAATCATGCTGTGAATTATTTGTCATCTGAAAGTACCATGCTTATCTCATGGCTTTACATATCATCTTCACATTAATGAATATCACATGCTGTGGATGTGAGACCTAAGTTGAGAACTACAACTGGCCCTTGAATAACATGGGTTTGAACCGTGTGGGTCCATTCATATGCAGATTGTTTTTTAATAAATATAGTACAGTACTATAAATGTATTTTCTCTTCCTTATGATTTTCTTAAGTTTTTCTTTTCTCTAGCTTATTTTATTGTAAGAACGCAGTATACAATACCTATAACATACAAAATATGTGTTACTTGACTGTTTATGTTATGGGCTCTGGTCAGCAGTAGGCTTTTAGTAGTTAAGTTTTTGGGCAATGAAAAGTTATAAGCAGATTTTTAACTGCATGGGGGGTTGGTGTCCCTAACCCTCATGTTGTTCAAGGGTTAACTGTACTTGATAAGGACTAGCTTCAGATGATACTGAAGTTCTCCTTAGCCTGACTGACAGGACTTCTACTATCTGAGCCTGCTTCAGTTACAGCTTTTGCCCATGTCGTCCAGCACTGAAATATCTACTCCATCCTCAAAGAACTCTGTGCATTCTCTTCTCTGTGCCTTTTTTTCACACTGTACCCACTGCTGAATGTTCTTGCTCCCCTCCCTGTGTCACTTTCTACTCATTCTTTCAGGTTCATTTCAGTGGTTCTTTTTCTGGAAGACTTTCATCAACCTGTAGGTCTACCCTTGCCATTAAATTTATCCAGTGCACATAAACCATCTCTTTATGAGTCTATTTCTTCTGCTAGTTCCATAATCCATCTGCATGCCTCCCATGTGTCCCAGAGTAGTGTCTGGAATGTAATGGGTGCTCAGTAAATATTGGTCAAAATAAACTTAATTGAGCATAGCAGAACTCACCTGAAAATTTCCAAAGACAATATCAACAAAAGAAAAGTAATGTTTTTAAAAGTGTATTCTGGAATTGTGGAAGGAGGTACATGAGTGTGCATAGAGGCCAGGCAAACCAACTGAGAAGTTACTGCAATTATCTATTGTTTAGGAATGGGTCAATACAGGCCAACACTAAGGTAGAAATAGGGGGAATGAAACGGAAGAGCAACTGTATGAGGTAAGCTTTGTTAAATGAGAGGGAGGCAAGAAGAGGGTCAAAGATGGTTCTTGAAGTTTCCAGACTGAATGACAGAGAGAGAGGAGGGTTCCTTAGTTTTGTTCAAAAGATCTCCTTGACTTGTCACTTTGGAAGGAGCAGTAATGGGCGGAAATCATGTCAAAGGGGAAAGCCAAGCTCAGAGGGCAGTTGCAAAGTAACCAAGGGGCATCAACACTAGTGGGAAAAATGAAGGCCACTGGCTAAAACCAATAGTCTTTCACTGTCAGGGAGAGCCAACTTGAAGACAAACCTATACTGACGGTAGGAGAAAAAGCAGGTGTCCTCTTGGATCAAGTCCCATTAGGCACTGTAGCACAACCATTAACAACCAGTGAAAATGAGTCTAAGACAGCTTGGGGGTGGAAACTGTAGAAGTTTCTTGTCACACCCACACTTCCAAGGCGCAGCTCGGCAAGAAGTATCATTTCTAAGTACAAAGGTCCTAGTATAACCACTTTTTTATGCCATAACATCTGTAAAATTTAAGTATTAACTTCTCTTTGTTTCAAGGCCAAATTTTTTGAAGACCAACTTAGTTGTATACTCATTATTATTACCTGTGTTCTGTTTCCATGCCCTGATGCCAGGCCACTTCAGTTAACAAGAAGCTCATCCAACTAGATATTTGAATTGAACCAGTTTAAGCCAGAAAAAAAATATATATATATTTTATGGCCAGTAACTTTCTTAACTGGAAACTAAATTGGCTGAGGTAAAGAACCAGCTGTTTCCCCTGGGTTCATTCTGAATGGCAGCTCTTGCCTATTATGTGTTAGGACATCAGCCCTACTAACAATCTCCTATGGGCCCCTCTTTTACCTGTTTCCTGATCATGTCTTCTTCCCTCCTGGACTTATTAACAACACTCTTAGCTGGGGTTTTCCCTCAGCAAGTTTGTGCCAGTGCTGGCCTAGACCTGAGGCTGGACAGTCTCTAATTATGACAGAATGACAGAAAAACAACCATAAGTGCTCTTTGGAGAGATTTATATTTGTTGGTTAATTCATTCATTCATTCTCTAACTCATGCATCCCCTTGAAGGATTGTCAAGGGAGAATAAGAGACAAATACAAAGATGACAGGAGTAAAGGAGACAAAGTTGTACTCAAGGAATGGTCTGTAAGAGATGACCTGAATCAATATCATCTGGGATACTTTTTAAAAATTCAGATTCCTGGGCTCAACCCCCTTCAACTGATTCAGAATCACTAGAATGAAACCCCAGAAATCTTCATTCACAGCCAACTGATCTCACCACATTTTAAAATGTGTGAAAAACTGCAATAGAAAAGACATGTTTATTTTGAATATTGATTTGGAAGACTCTAGTATAGTGGAGATGAAGGACAGATTTACAAAAAAACAAAAACAAAAACAAAAAAAATCTGACTTCATAGAAGTATAGAGCAGAAATGGATTCTCTTATTTTACATATGAGGTGAGGTGATTTGTTTAATGTCATAGAGCTCTGACTTCTCATAGTTTGTTTTCAAACAAGAATGAGATCATGCTTGGGAAATTATTTTATGATCTTATCTGGAAGAACTACCAAATATAAAAGGGCATGTTTAATTGTTGATACATCCTTTGCATTTGGGTACTCATTTTAATTTCTCTTAAATCTTCCCATAAATAATATAAATTTATATATAACATATTTTGGAATCTGAGCCAAGGACACAGGTTTCATTTGGCACAGGAAAAGCATGAAATACAGTGATATTATACTCATCTTTTAACCACTGAACAAGTGGACATCATTTTGGTGTACTGCTTTAGTTGAATGTAGCTTAAACTTGGTGACTTATTAAAAACAAAAGCAATACTGAATGCACACCATTCTAGATCCTGGGGATGCAATGGTGATTGGTTTATGGTCTCTGGCTTCTGGAGACAGATGAACAGGTAAATAAAATGCAATTAGTAAATAATATGATGGGAGAATACCATGGGAACTCTTAAGTGAGATGTGGGTGGTTAGCCATGGAAGCCTTCTTGAAGAATGTGATGGCTTAGCTGAGTCTTGAAAAAACAAGTAGATATTAGCCAGGAGAATTAGGTCTATGTATGGGGTATGGAGGGTAAGGTGTGTGTGTGTGTGCGTGTGTGTGTGTGTGTGTGTGTGTGTATCTGAGGTAGAGGAAGTGGTCAATAGCAATAAGTGGAACATTTCCACTATATTCCATCTCTGTTGTTCACCTTCCTTTAATGCAGCTCACCTGCCCCCACAGTCACAGTCTGACCCAAATTGTAAACTTGGCACCAAAACCAAAACAGCCACAAAACATGAGGTTGCCTGGGCCCCAAACACCCTCATTTTGAAATTTATCCCTTTGGTGAGGCCTTCTGTTCTCAGTCCCACCTAATCCTCTAAACCTGCCTAGACTGCCAGCACCTGTGTGTTTCCTGGATGATTGATTGCTTCATTTCAGGGTCTTCTCGGGCTCCGTGTCTAGTTCTGCTTTCTATTTTATTCTTGGGTCCTGCCTGCAGTCATGTCTAGTTTTTACCTTCTGAATTCTGCCTCACCCTGGTTGTTTATATTCCCAACTCCTATCCTGTTGTGAAATATGAAGTGGCACCATTCAATTATGGCTCTTTTTGAGTTAGCAATGAAAGTAAAGGATATTTTTTCCTCCTTAGGCATGTTGTTGGATGAGTTCACTTATATTTGTTCTACTTCAAGCCAGTCTGTACCAGGCTTCATCTGATTACTTCATTCTGCAAATGAGCCAAATACATAATTGAGTAGGTGTAACCACTGAGTTGCTAAGACTCTAGGGATTGTCATGTCTTTGTTTGGGAAAATGAGAAAAATGCGCTATTGAAATATAATGCACAGGATTAACAACACATACAATGGTCCTTCAAACCTGCTTTTTCCTCTCATAAACAAAATCAAACACATCAAAATGGTTGCCTTAGCTTCTTAAATGAAGTTGGATGTAAAGAAAAACATAGTAAAAATATGTTAATTTCTGATTGAAAGTGTCAATCCATTGATCTATCAGGCAAAATGCCCTGACTCAACCATGCAGCCATTGCCCCAAAGTAAAAATCCCACTATGCCCAAATGAATATGTTTTTACTTTAGAAGTTGAGAGCCCACCCTCCCCTATTGTGGTAAGCACATCCTTTCCACTTCTACTCTCTGACTCTGGATCTTGGATGGACTGAACCCACCCTCATTTGTAGTGGCTGGTTCATGGATGAATATGTGATCTGATTTGGGCTAATAAGCTAGATTTAGGGCTTTCATTTGAATTTGTAAGAAAGAACCACTTTGTTACAAACTTGGATTTGGGATTCAATGTGTTTCTGAAAACTATTCTATCTGAGAATGAATGGGCCAACAAAGGGTTTCTTCAACTATAATGGATTAATTTTGTGAACCTCAAAACTCAAGATTGGGTTTCAGTTTCTGACTTGATGAGAATCACTACTACTTAACTCTGTCCTTTTTTGTTAATTTTACTTCCAGAAGGTCAAGGCTCTGATCTGAGGCTTTTTCTCTAAGCTTCTTTGATGGAGATGAATTTATTAAAGGGGGGAAGGATAGTGTCATCTTGAGCAACACCAAAACCAAGTCATCAGAATCAAGAACTATCAGGAGTCAAGATTGATTTTCCAGACCAGGAAAATAAAAGCAGAGCTCAATTTGTGTTAACAGTAAGGGACTCGAGAGCTCATTGAGATTGATAACTAATGGAATAATATAGCTCTCATTTATGGGGAACTTTCTCTGGGACACTTATACACATATATAATCCCCACAGTATCACTACAAGGTAGTTATTATTAAACCCATTTCCATGTGTCAGCTAACTTTTGCTACATATGAAACAACCCCAAAAATTAATGGCTTAAAACAACAAGCATCTCTTATTTCTCAAAATTTTGCAAATCTGAAGAGTAGCTCTTCTGGAATGCGTTATTTCAGCTCATCTCTGCCATCGACTGACATCTTATCTGGCACTAGATGGTCTTCACTGGCTTCATTCTCATGTCTAGTTGTTGCTAGGCTTTTGGTCAGAGACCCTCAGCTCTCCTCCATGTGACAGTTCCAAAAGGCTAGCTTGGGCTAATTCATGTTGTGACTGCAAGTTATCAAGCACAGCAAAAGAGGTAAATGCTCAATGAGCAAGCACTTTTTAAGTCTCTGCTGGTATTAAATTTTCTAATGCCTTACTGACCAGAGCAAGTCACACAGCCATACCCAGATTAAAGAGGTAGAAAAATAGAGCCATATTATGATAGGAGGAATGACAAAATTGCATTTCAAAGTGAAATGCATACAGTGATAGGAGGAATTATTGTGGTTATTTTTGAAAAAAAATTTTGAAAAAAAAAATAGTTTACCAGAAAAAGTAATTCCTTGAAAAGCACAGACCTCAGATCAAAGCAAAAAGAGTTTGACTTAAAAATATGGTATTCTACATTTCATGAGACTGAATAATAAGTGGAAACAGCTAAGAGCAGAGTTGTAATTCATCCCACGGAGAAGATCCTTACATATCTATTGTTCCTAGAGGGCTCCCTCTTCTACTGCACCTATGTTTATGCCTCCCTGATCAAATGAGAACTATATCTAGATGGCCTATTGTTTACATAGTCTTTGATTAATACCTCACCTGCCATTTTGTTCAATAACAAATTTCCACAGAAGAGAAACCCAAGCTAAAATGTTTATAGGAACCAGGCGGGTAACATAAAGATATAAGCCAGACTGAAAATAAGACAACAGGGGATGAAGAGTTTGGAGTAATATGACGCATGCCCCATCCATCTAAAAGTATTCAAGCTAGGAAGAAAATATTAACACTGTAGTCCCCCTGCAAAAGTCTCTCAGGGCCAGAGATAGTCAAGAACTACCTGTTTATGACCTCTGCCATATATAAATACTTAACCATCTTTAGCTGGAATTAGTAACATTCCAAAGAAATAGTTTCCCCAGAGTCCTGTCCTATAAGTAAGATAGTGATGTGTGGGAATCTGTCCACCTCTTCAAAAAGAACGCCAATGGGTTTTTGTAGTGATAAGATCACCAGTGTATCTACTCTTTCCAGAGTCATGGTGTTTGATGCACCCTGCAGGATGGCAGTCTGTCCAAGAGGCTTGACAGGTGCTCAGGATGCATAAGACATCATTCTCTTCCCTAGAGATGGGTGTCAGGCTTCCTGAACCCTGCCAGGTGGAGGAAATTCCTACAACAAAAAGAACTGGAGTTTCAGTTTGTCAGCAGTCAAAGGGCAATGGAAAGCTGTGTATTTTTTCTCTAAAACTGTGAGAAAACCAGGAATTTAATACCACCATTCCAACGTCAAACCAATCAAACATTGGCAGTTTGGGATTGTTTTATTTTGAGGCTTTAGCTTATCTCCCTGGGATAAAAACCTTTCCAAACTGGCTTTAACTAAAAATGTCATCAATCCCAGCTGCTCACTGGTTAGCAGAAAGCGTGGTAACAGAAGGCCCCTTTTGATAGCCCTCTTCCATAATATCATCCAAATTTGCATGGCAAAGATGTGAGAGCTATTTATATGTTGATTATTACAGTGCTGCAGTTTATATTTTTCCCAGCACAGTTGAAAATTATATTTAGAAAGGCTGACATCATCTTTAAATATATATTATAGCTCTCATTTGGTGGAGATGAGCTGTTGAAGTACATGCCACCTACTCAACTTCTCAGAAAAATGGCATAGATGTTTCACACATGGTTATATATAAACGTGAACACTGGCAGAGAACTGCCCTGGAACCTATAGGACTTCCAGGGAGTTTTGTGGCCTCTGGTTTTTGCCTTCTCAGTTTGCTCTTTATTTAAAAAGAAAGGCAATATGATTTAGTTGTAAGAACATGGCTTTTGTAGCCAGTAAGTTCTGAATTCTGAACCTGGTCCTGCAGCAAAGTAGCTGTGTAATCTTGGAAGAGCTTTTATCCACTGTAAACATCTGTATTTATCAACAATAACATGTGACTGTGAATGCTCACCTGAAAATATTACAAATACATTATGCAGTACAGTTTACAGTAAATGAAAAAAGAGTGATTATCATGATCTAAGCATGTTTCCAGCAATAGAATATGTGCTTTGTATAGACTGTGATGGTTACTTTTATGTGTCAGCTTGCTTGGGCCGCAGGCTGCCCAGATATTTGGTAAAACATTCTGGGTGTTTCTGTGTGGATGTTTTTGGATTAGATTAACATTTAAAAAATAGACCAACTAAAACAGATTGCCCTCCCTAATTTGCATGGGCCTCATCAATCAGTTGACGACTTGACTAGGCTGACTCTCAATTCCTTCTGTCTGACTGCATTTGAACTGGAACTTTGGAAGTTTTTTCCCTATCTTCCAACTGAAACATCTGCTCTTCCTGGGTGTCAAGTCTTCTGACCTTCAGGCAAGAATTATGTCATCAGTTCTGGTTTTCAGGCCTTCAGCTTCCAACTGGAACTAAACTGTGGGCTCTCCTGGGTCTCCAGCTTTCTTACTCACCCTGAAGATCTTGGAACTTGGCCAGTCTCCATAATCTTGTAACCTAATTCTTTCTAATTCTCTTTCTATATCTATACATCCATCATATTGTTTCTGTTTCTCTGCAGAACTCTGACCAATACATATATCCAGTTATGTGTTGAGTTCCCAAGAATAATTTATCAAGCATTGAAGATACTGCTCTATTAGCTCTATTCTATTTAACCCAGTCAACAGATGGGGAAAGTGAGGGCTACAGAAGCAAATCAATGTATTTTAAGATCATACAGGTAATACATGGTGGAAGCAGGATTTGAAACCTGGAAATCCAATGCTATATTTTACCCACTTAACTACTATCCTATACTGTCTAGAGGTTACATATTAGACAGAAGTGAGCTTCTATTCCAGGACTGAGAAGTTTTTGGGAATCTGAAGTAACAAGGAAAGAGAATCAAGGATACTGTAAGATTCCAACATACCTCAGGGGGACATGTGGTAAGGTGCAGAGCAAGCCTGAAACCTGTAGGCATACGTCTATGGTATGTAGTTGGGACTGGGAAATGTTTTGGTTTCCTTGAACCATCAACCTCCATCAGCTAACTTGAACCTGGAATCTGACTTCTGATACCAATTAGATTTGTGTTTGCAATTCTGCAGCACATCTGAATGATGGCCCTAGGGGGATATCCATGACTGAAATGGCATCTAAAATGTGGTAATTCTATAAGAAAGCAGATTTAGAGCAGTATTTTCCTTATTAGCATTTAAGTGTCCTAGCCCAAAATTTCCCCAAAAGAGCTTCATGGCTTAGAGTGATTAAAAATTCACATATTGTTTAATATAATTGGCCAACTCTCACACTTCAGATGAGAAGAGCCAGCTAGTCCAGATAAACGTAACTTTTGGAAGGATGATATGACCACCATCTTTGATAACTTGAGACCTCCAAATGACACTTATATATTGTATTTTGCTGAATTTAACTATTATAAAAAAGTCTTTGAAAATTATTTCCCCATGAATGGAAATAAAAATACAGCTGCAAGTGCCAGGGGTAGTGAGATGACATGTTTTTTATAAGCTAGCTGGCAAAAATTCAACTTTCATAAGCATGTATGCCTGTCTCAGGCTTTTAAGGAGTCAGTTTTATGTTTTGTACCATTCTTTCTTCTTGCCTATTAAGCAAGTCCCAATTTGAGCCAAGATCAGTTTTTATATGAAGCTCAAAGGTAAGTCATTTTATATAATATTTGCATAGGCATAATTGTTTCCACACACTCCATCCCTGCTACCCCCCTGGACTACATAGCACTGTAAAACTAATCGACTTGAAACCTCACTCTCAACATGTCACACCCTTGTTCAAAAAACAGTTTCTATTTCATTAAATCAAAATGCTTCATGCTGGTATTCATAGTCCTCAATAACCTGACCCCACTTTCCTTGATAGTTATAATGAGAATAACATTTTTTTTAAAGAGTATTTCTTTTTGTCTTTCTTTTTGACTTCCTTAAAACAGCACCTCAGTAAACCATCCTGTCTTGCCCTCTCTAGTTCAGAAAAAAAATTGAGAAATACATATAGAAGCCAAAAAGATTCTGATCAAAATGTCAACCTCGTTACTAAAAGTATAGACATGGAGAAAAACATGGCTTGTAACTGTTGTCATGTATTCAAAGTTTCTCTCTCCCTTGCTCTTACTTAACCCCCACAACTGGAGACACGCCCTTGCAGAAGCAGCCCCAGCCCTGGTTAGCTCACTACACCAAGGAGAGAGACCAGACCTGGCCCTCTCAGCAGAAGGCTGACGCAAAAGAATGAGGAATGAACAAAGTCAGGCTTACTTGCTTCCTTCTCCCACACTCACCAAAGCTGGTAGTGTACATATGGTAGGTGTGGGTAGAAAGAAGACAGGTGTTTCTTATTCTATCTCTGTATGAGTTTTCTATTGCTTTGTAACAACTGATCACACTTAGAGATTTAAAACAACACATATTCATTAACTTGAAAGTTCTGTATGTCAGTCTTACTTAGGGTCATAAGGCTGAAATCAAGGTGCTGGGAAGATTGGGCTCTTATCTGGAGATTCTGAGGGAAAATCCATTTCTAAGTTCATTCTTTTTGAAAGAATTTAGTTTTCAGTTCCTGGTGGTTGTAAGACTAAGGTCCCCATTTTCTTGCTGGCTGTCAACCAGGAGCTACACTCAGTTCCTAGGGGTAAACCTCGTTCCTTTCCCTGTGACCCCTCTATTTTCAAATCAGCAATGGTACATCAAATATGTCCTGTGCTTTGACTCACTGATTTTTCTGACTCTGATCTCTAGACCTAGATGTTAAATGAGCTTTTTATTTATGAGCTTTAGATTTATAAAATTATTGTGAAGATAATATGGGGAGTTCCCATATACCACAAACTCACATTCCCCAATTATTAATATCTTTAATTAGTATGTTATATTTGTCAAAATTAATGAAACAAGTTGATATATTAACTAAAACCCATATCTAATCAGATTTCCTCAGTTTTTCTCTAACATTCTTTTTCACTGCCAGAATCTTATCCGGCATGCTACATTACCTTTATTCTTCTCAGTTCCCTCTTAGCCATAACAGTTTCTCAGACTTCCATATTTGGGATGACCTTAACAGTTTTGAGGATTACTAGTCTGGTATTTTGTATGATATCCCTCAAGTTAGGATTTTTTTTTTTCTCATTAGACTGTGGCAATGTGTTTGTAAGGGGAAGACCACAAAGGGAAAGTGCCATTCTTATCATATTCTATTGAGGGCATATGCTCCCAATATGACTTATCACTATTGAGGTTAACATTGGTTCCCTAGTTTGAGGTAGTTATCATCAGTAAAGTCACTCTGTTTCTCAGCATCCCCTTTCTATAATGTACTCTTTGGAAGTTAAGTCACAGTGTGCAGTGTTCCTACAAAGTGGACAGTTATACTCTACCTCCTTAAATGTGGAGTATTGACAAAAGTTATTTGGAAACCTTATGCACAGGACATTTGTCTCTTCTCTATTTGTTCAGCAATTCATATCAGTATGTACTCATGAATATTTATTTAACACTTTAGATTATAAGTATCTATCTATCTATCATCTATCTATCTATCTATCTATCTATCTATCTATCTATCTATCTATCATCTATCTATCCTCTATCTCTATCTATCTATCTATCCATCTATCTATCTATCTATCAATCTATCCTCTATCTATCTAGTTACTAGAATTGTTCCAGCTTTAGCCACTGGAAGCTCCTTCTCTTGGCTCCTACATCTCTTGGACATCCCCTCAAGATATCTCCCTTTCTTACAGTCAATTCTGCTATATAACAAAACTTAGTCACAAGAGTGAATTCCACCATATTTCTAGTCTTAGAGATTATACATAGGGTGTACACCAAGGAGCAAGAAATCTTTGGGCCACTTTTGTCTATCACAATCTCCCTCCTAAGAAGTGAAGTGGAAAGTAATTAAATTCTATAAAACCTGATAAGTGGGAAATAATTTTCCTCCACTTCAATATAATGCACCTATATTATGGAGGAAAGAGAATTTCTCTGTGTTCCTGTACATATATTCTTGCTGAATTTACTGTTCAGTCCTTTCCTCCTCCATTTCTCTCATATCCCACATTTAGTCTATCAGCAATACTTACTGGGTCTGTGTTCAAATATAACTCAACCCTTCCACCTTATTTCTATGATCTAAGTCACCATCTTTTTAAACTAACAAACTACTACAGCCTCCAGTACTACTGGCCTCCCTAGAACAGTTGCAAGTACTAGAAGGATTAAAACAACAAAACAGGAATGCCTGAGTGGTTCAGTTGTTAAGCCTCTGCCTTCAGCTCAGGTCATGATCCCAGGAGCCTGGGATTGAGCCCCACGTTGGACTCCCTGCTCAACAGGGACTGTTTCTCCTCTCCCTCTTGCCCTCTGCCCACTTGTGCTCTCTCTCTCTCTAATAAATAAATAAAATCTTAAAAAAAAAAAAAAGCAAAATTTGTCAGATCCCTACTCTGCTCAAAAACCTCCAATGGCTTCCTAAACCTATTCGAATAAAATCTAAAACTCTTATCCTAGCTTGTAAAGCTCCAAATCAGTTCTTTGAACACTATCTGTGGACAATGACCAGTCCTCCCCACCAACTCTTTGCAGATCAATGCCAGTATACATCTCCTCCAACAGGGACTGGCCAAGTAAATTCAACAACAACTGTGCTTGACCATATTGTGCTCAATGACATGAGTCCACTGACCACTGCTTAAATGTTATGCAATGTCAAGTTGCTATAAACATCTCTAATTGCTTTCTTTCAATTTTATAGTCATGGAGGGCTGGTAGTTCGGAGATGGGTGTGGTTAGTGGACCACACTTTGATTAGCACTGCTCTCATAATCTCATGCCTGGCCATCTCCTTCCCTCCTGACTTTCCATTGCCAACTTCCCTCCAGCAAATCCCACATTCCTGCTCTCTATAACACTCTGTATTAGTGTTCTAGTGCTATGAAACAAGTTATCAGTATTTTAGCAGCTTAATACAACACACATTTATTATCTTACAATTTCCACGAGTCAGGGGTCCAGGCCTGACTTATCTAGGTCCTCTGCTTAGGGTTCCACAAGGTTGTAATGAGGTTTTCAAGACTTTGGAGTCTCCTTCCAAGCTTATGTGGTTATTGGCAGAATTCAGCTCTGGGAGCTTGTAGGACTGAGACAAGACCTGCAGCTCTTAAAGATACCTCATACTTCTTGGCTAAATGCCCTCTCCATAGACAGCTACAAAGCTTGCTTCTCAAAGGCAGCAAAGGGGAGTCTCTCACTGTAGTCTGCTAATATGGAGTCTTATATAATATAATGTAAACATGGGAGCTACATCTTACCATCTTTGTCATAAAATGTAACTTAATCAAGGAAGCTACATCCCATCACCTTTGCTATATCCATTTGTTAGAAGCAACTCATAGATCCCACATCCATTCAGCGGGAGGGGATTACAAATAAAGTCCTGGATACCAGGAGATGGGAAATCACTGTGGTCATTTTATTGTCTGTCCAATGCACACTGAAGGTGCCTTAAGATCTTTGTACTTGCTTTTCTCCTCCCTAAGGACTCACCTCCTCATTCCATTCAGGTCTCAGCTCAGATGTTATATTCTCAGAGTCCTTCCTCAACCCTTTTTCCTAAAAGAATGGTTCTCAGTCCCTTACTCCATTTTTCTTTTTTAGAGCATGAAGCATCCTCTGACATTAAATGATTATTTGTTCAAAATCAGACTTCCTCATGAGAATGTGGCTGTTTTCCAAGCTCTAGGAAATGGACCTGTCATGTAGTACATGCTCAAAAATATTTATTGAATGAATCAGTGAAAACTGTTAGTTCACAGAAATGGTCACCAACATCTTTCCATCTTGATTCAAACATTTTACACTAGATTATAAACAATGGAAGTTGCTTTTCATGTTTAATCTTGTTTCTGTTGCAAGATTGCAAGTAGAAACAGCATGATAGAATAGAAATAGCACAGACTTTGGAACAATACAAACTGAAATGAAATTCAGGTTATTACTACCTTTGTGATCTAAGAGATTAATTTCCCTGGATTTCAGTTATAAAACCAGAGAAAACAGTGCATGATTCCCATTAAGTAGATTTGGGTTAGATCATAGACACACTACATACTAGTGCAGTGTTAGACTAGTTTCTCAGGTCTTTGGAAGCACAATCACCTTATCTGTAAAATGAGAATATTATTATTATTATTATTAATAATAATAATAATAATAATTTCTCCCACATAGGTTGACTGTGTGGTCAAATGAGCAAATGAGAAAAGCACCTAAGTTGGTGATTGGCATATTATTTGCACTCAGTACATGTTAGCTTTTATTAATTTTTATGCTTTTGTAACTATCAATATAATATAAATTATTATATTAGCAATATCAATATAAATTCTGTAGTGCACCGTATGTTAAATAGTATTCACTATCTTTATATATCTTTTATTTGGTCGTATAGAGGTAGAGTATAACAATAATAATAATGATAACTATGTTTTATGGGCAAGTTCTACTGAAAGTCCTAAACAATTTTTTGTAGCACATGATCAAGAAGCAGGTATTGACATTCTACATGTAGCTAACTACATATAGTTAAATATTTCCAGGTAACATTGAAGAAAAAATAAATTACTACTCATGTGCTTTGAACTACTATATCCATATGAATGGATATATGGCTTATTTATGCAAGATGAAAAAGTTCTACAGATCTGCCGTACAGCATTAGGCTTATAGTTAACAATATTGTACAGTACACTAAAAATTTGCTTAGAGGGTAGGTCTCACTTTATGTCTTTTAGACCACAATAAAAAATACACATAAAAATATTTTATTATTTTTTTAAGATTTTGTTTACAGCATCTTACAATGTGTTTCTATGCAAGGGTAGTTTAAAGAACAAATTAAAAGAAACATCTTTTATTATTAAGCTGTATGAAACACTCATAAAATAATCATTTAAAAGAAATAGTTTCCCTTTCCTTAATATCTAATTATATATAATCCATGAAATACTCCATTACAACCTAAAATACTAATTAATTAAAAAACAAATATTCTGACAAGAAATGCAAACTCCTTAAATATACCTTGTTGTAGAGTTTTGAGTTGAGAAATATTGCAAAATAAAATTAAGTGGGAATGTAAAACAAAGCAACATGTAAAAATGGAATATAGAACTCTAATATAAATATGGTTATTTAACCAGCCAGAGGAAATAATCATTTAAAGTGATTTTAAAACATACCAATTTTACTATTTTTCCATAGTGGAATATAATCTAAGAATGAATAGGACTTTCAAGTAATCCTAAACATCATTCAATAGTGTACTATTTCTTTTAATAATGCTAACATTATTTGGAACCATACATGTGTGCATGTGGGTATACTTAATACAAAATTTCAAATAAATAATTAATAATTGAGGTTAATATTCTCAGTGTACAAAAAAAAGAAATAAAAACACTATAAATAAAATGATGTCATGTTAAACCTGAATTTGAAAATGTCAGTGTGGACACAAAGTTTTTTATTTGTGTTTTTGCTTTTAAATAAGTACTTCTTAGCTCTTCCTATTGGAAAAGTCTAGAACTATGACAACACGATAGCTATAAGAGCACCAAACACCCAAATTGTATTGTCCATATAATATACTCCACCAAAAAGAATGAGCAATCTTTGGACTATGATTGATTTCAAGTCTCAAGAAGAAAATGTCCAAGAGGAGTCTGAGACTCCTTGTACAAAATGCAAGAAAGCTCTTAAAATCTAACAGATCATTTCAAGAGGATCCAGGAGCAAGTATGAAGTGTCTCTTATTGGTCCTAAGTGAGAAATGTCAGCATATAGCAGCAATATTAATAGTAGTATCAATAATAATATTAATGAAACTAATAAATACAGCTAATTAAGACAACATTGAGTATATTGAAGCCCATAGTGTTACTCAGAAAAGATAGGAAGAAGGAAGAAAGAAGGGAGGGAGAGTGAGAGAAAACTCAGGGTTACCATTCAAGGTTATTAAGACATCAATTCCTTTCTCCAAAAACAATCGTCTTTTAAAGGAAATAATTAAGAATTTCTTCTGCTTTTTTTTTTTTTTGTGCAAACTGTATTTCAATGTCACCAAATAGATTTGTTGATGAGAAGGAGTCCTTTTCAGAAAAACCCCAGCTAATAAATAAAGTTGGACAGAATTCAAAAATCGCCATTTGGCACCCTCACATAAAGTAATTAATTTAGGCAATCATCATCAGTGGATGAAAGCCTTAGATGAATACTGATGGTGAACTTTATAATGGACTCATCAGGCAAACTGGACCCAAGGCTCTGATCCCCAGAGCGTCACTAAATTAAGATAAATAGAAATATGTGTGTTTGATGTGAGCTATCAGTTATAAACTATTCTTTTAAAAGAAAAGAAAGCATGAATCTAATTAAGCCTCTAGAGTTAACTTTCATTCTAAGACACAACTCACAGAGTGTCTGCAGTAAGTCAACGATGTGGAGGGCACCTGGGTGGCTCAGTTGGTTAAGCGTCGGGCTCTTGATTTTGGCTCAGGTCATGATCTTGCATCTTGCTGAGTGTGGAGCCTGCTTAAGATTCCTTCTCTCCCCCTTCCCACACCCACCCCTGCTTGCATGCATTCTCTCTCTCTTTCTTTCTCTCTCTAAAACAAACAAACAAACAAACCAAAGTCAGTGATATGGGAAATAAATTGGAGGGATGATCCAGCTAAGTATAGTGATAGATCTTGTTTGGATCCTGAAAAAAATGAGTGTAAGAACACATTTTGATACCGTTAGGAACAGTGAATATGGACTCAATATTAAATATATATGTGGAATATTACTAATTGTACTTAGTTATGTTAGTGTGATTTGTAAGAAAATGCTTATTTTCTAGATACTGTTAGTGAAATATAGGAAGGTGGAATGACATACAATGTCTGTGGTTTGCTTTAAAATACATCAGAACATAGGATTAAAAAAAATACAAAAGGGGTTACCTGGATGGTTCAGTTGTTTAAGCATCATACTCTTGGTTTCCGCTCAGGTCATGATCTCAGGGTCCTGGGATCAAGGCCCACAAGGGGCTCTGCTCTCAGCAGGGAGTCACCTCAAGGTTCTCCCTCTTCCTCTTCCCCTGGCCCTCCCCCTGCTCACGCATTCTCTCTCTCTCTCTCTAAAATAGTAAATAAATCTTTAAAAAAGACAAAAGGAATAAAGAAAATAAATGTGACAAAATCTTGATAATTGTTAATATATAATAATATATGGGAATCCTTCAATTTAGTTTATTTTCAAGTAAGTTCAATAATTTTCATTATAATTAAAAAGAAAAAGGAAAACCCCTACCTCTGTGGGGTGTGGACCTTCCACTAGAGTTTTCTGTTCTTAGGCATTACCCATCTGACTGGAGGATCCAGATGCTATCCTTGGTCTTTGCTCCTCACATGCTCCCTGTCTTCCTGACTCCTTCTTTAGTCCCAGAAGCCATACCACAACTACTACTCTGCCACTCTTGCTTCATCTTGATTTCAATTTTTGACTATTCTGAGATGTTGTGAGAGCATCGCAAATCTGGAAACTGGAGTCCTAAGTTCTGTTCCTTGTACATAGTCAAGTGCTATGTCATAAATGATGAGAATTAAAAAGAATTTACCAAAGGCCGAGAAAGGGAGAAAAATTTGTACTTTTAAAAGGTAAGATTTGCCATTCCAGGTGGACAAAGAAACACAATAACCCAAAGGCCTCTAAGCCCAGTGTGCCTTAGAGATAATCAAGAGACTTGCCTGATTATTAATTATAATAATTATGTTAGTAACTAATATTAATTTTCAGTTTATACTAGAAACTAGAATGAGATCCTTATACTCATTATCTCATTTATTTCTTGCAATAATTCCACAAGGTAGTCATTATTAATCTTCATATTTTGCAATGCTTAATTAACTTACAAAAGTAAAACAACTGCAAAGTGAAGGAGTCAGGATTTGACCTCAGATCTGACCCCACATTCTGCTAAGAAATAGAAAAAATAGAGGCTCCTGGGTGGCTCAGTAGGTTAAGCGTCTTCCTTCAGCTCAGTTCATGATCTTATGGGATCCCAGGATCCCATGATCCCAGGATCTTCTAGGGTTGGGCTCCCTGCTCAGTGGGGAGCCTGATCCTCCCTCTCTGCCCCTCCCCCAACTCATGCTCTCTCTCTCTCTCTCTCTTTCAAATAAATAAATAAAATCTTTTTTTAAATTTTTTTTTAAAGATTTTATTTATTTATTCATGAGAGACAGAGAGAGAGAGACAGAGGCAGAGGGAGAAGCAGGCTCCCCGTGGAGCAGGGAGCCCGATGCAGGACTCGATCCCAGGACCCTGGGATCATGACCTGAGCCGAAGGCAGACGCTTAACCGACTGAGCCACCCAGGCGTCCCAATAAATAAAATCTTAAAAAAAAAAAGAAATAGAGAAAATAAAATTTCTTCTAAAATGTGGAGGAAACAAAATGTTTTTGTTTTTTTTTAATTTTTTAAAATTATTTTTATAGAAGTATAATTAACATACATTTTTTTAAAGAAGACTTTTTTTTTTCCTCACTTCCTTAACCACTGTTGATTGATTTACTGTCTGCTATGTGTTGGATCCTGTGCCAGAATTAGGAGGCAAGGGATAAATATGACCTGATTTTAGCTTTTGGAAAGTTCAAAATCTAGCTGGGGAGCTTGACACATAAAGAGATCATCAGAAAGCAATATTATAGGTGTTAAAATTGAGGTGTGCAAACTGGTTATTTTTGCCTTTTGTAGTTGGCCTGTAAGTCTGATTTTAGATAGAAGGCTAAAATAGAAGTGTTAATGAAAGGGGGAACTGAGAGAAACATTAACTGTGGGCCTGAAGTAGAGCTGGGAACACAATTTAGAGAGGATACAGGGTACGAAAAATGAGCAGGACTTCAGCAGGGCGGAGAGTGGCAGAAATTAGCAAGATGGTGACGGGCGTGCTGAGGTCAGGGCTCACAGGGCTGGGGTGAGGCTGTGGCCAGGATCTGTGGCTGTAAGGTGGCTGGGATGGTTTCACCCAGGACATCTGATTGCTCTCACTTTCTTCTAAGGCAGAGGAAATAGTCAGCCAGATATATTAGAAGAAGGTGGTCAGTTTACACAAAATTTTACTAGAATCTCTGGCCAGGGCCCCATCTTGAGTATGAACTTTGTGGTAAACTATTAAAAAAGAGTATTTCCTTGAAATGATTTTTTTTTTTTCCCAGTTGAAGGTTAAATATCCATATACTCGGTCTCTATTTTTGTCTTGGAATTTGAAGGGAATACAAATCACCACATGGGTTTCTAAGTAAGTAGTCCCTTCAGAATGCCACCTGAGCCCCTTGGCAAGCACGATGGCTGCTCATGATGCCAACCCTGGATGTGGCAGATAGAGGGACTAATAGTAATTGCTGTTTCCAACCCTTTTGGAAGTTTCCAAGCTGTCTTTGGCATCTGTTCCATGCATGCTCCGCTGGCAGCTAGGGAGTAAGGGATTTTGAAGATACTATTAACATTTTTTGTCAATTAGGAAATGTGTGATCAAATAATTGCCCTGAACTATTCAAGATGGCCCACCTCAGAGAGCTGGAAGAAAACAATGGAAGACTGTCTATACTTCATCTTAGGAGAAGAGTTTACTTATAGCGTGGGGTTGAAAGGAAAAATCAAATTTTGAAAGATTCTTAGGGGTTTGTTTGTCCACAGGGCTTGGAAAAAAAAAATCTGCTTATTTGAACATCCTTTATCTAATGCAGGTTTCTGGTGAAGTAAACCATTCTATTTTCTTCATATGTATCATGGAATACCCTACTTGAGTGCCCATATTGATGCTTCTTCCTCCTCATGGGAAGCCTGTTCCTCCCTTCTCAATCTTTCTAAATGTTATTTGTTTCATCCACACCAGAATTAATTCCTGATCTTGCCGTTTAACAGTTGAGCTACTTTGGGTAAATCTTTATCACCCAGCGTCCTCAACAGCAAAGTGAAGATGTTGACTGCACCTAACACTTTGGATCATTGTAAGGGTTAACAGAGGTAATGTCCATGAAGCACTTAGCACATAATAAATGCTTCATAATCACCTATTATTTTAATATAACTTATTACAATATTAGTAGCCTGCTCTATTGCCGGCACTATCAAAAAATGCTTTCTGATTCTCTGTGCAGAAGTTAGCCTCTGCCTGCTCTTAATTCCCATTGGCAAGTACCTACACCCTTATCATGAAGTGCATCATTTCTTACCTTAGGTATCAGTTAACATATACGTTGTCTCCCTGTAACTTCTGAAAGTTGGGGTCAATATTTGATTCACCTATATGTCTACATTTTCTAGAATGGTGATGTGCTTAGGGAAACTTTATTTAAATATTTATTGCATAGATATTTTATCTCCTTCACATTTTGAAATTGATAAGCAAATAACATGTCCAGGTAAGATAGAAGGTGGGGCCACCAACTGCTCTTGCTTAGATGGCCTTCAGGGTCTCCTAATGGCCCTCTTTGATTCCAAACCTGACCTCTCCAGCCACACTGTCCAGACAGCATGAATTTCCTAAGGCACAAATCTGATAGAATCACTCCCTTTCTTATTTCCTACAGTGGTGTTATATGTTCAGTCCAACCTTCAGTAATGCCATCAAGGAAATGTTATAATATTCTGACCCCTGATCTCTCTTCTCCAGCCTCATCCCACTCTCTTCACCTCTTGCAATATGTGGTACCCATACTGGACTACTTTCCAGACTCTCTCTCCCCCCTGTTCTATGCACCTTTCTTTTTGTCTGAAATAAACTCCTTACCACTTTGCATGCTCATCCAGCTTCCTGTGACTCATCCTTTAGTATACAGTTTAAATGTAGCCATGTTCCCTCACTGAGGAAGCCTTTCCAGTTCCTCTCTATTTTGGTAACTTCCCTGTCCTATACCCTGTCTTATTACTTTCTGTGTATCTCTATTATAACACTTAAGCAAAGTATTCAAATTTATTATCTTACATATAGGTTACATATTTCAGATTGTAAAATTCTTGAATGCCAAAGCTCTCAACCATCCTCTTCATCTCTGGGGATTTCCTTCTGAGAAGTTTAAGACTTCCAATGACCCAGAATTATCTTACTACTTTCTACCCACATATCCACTCACCCCTGCTTCATTTTCAGTTAATATCAAACTATTAAAAGCTTCTTTCAGACACCAACCTATTCAATGTTTTCATGCAGTTTACCCTTCCTATAAAACCCGTTCCAATTGTCTTCTCTTGACCAATACTTAACTTTTTACTGAGAGTTATCTCAGGGATTATTTCCTCTAGGAAACTTTTATGAACACTCAGTTTGGGGTAAGTACCCTTCTATGTTCTCTGACACATGTAATATGTATGACTTCAGCTTCCTTCATGAGTACATTCATATTTTTTCTGACAAAAACCTACTGACCTCCTAGTGCACATCTAGTGGTCTTCTAGACCATTATTTGTCAACCTTGGCCCTATTGACAGTTCAGACCAGGTAATTCCTTGTTGTGAAGTCTGTCCCGTATACTGTAGTATGTTCAGTAGCTTCCCTAACCTCTGTGCATGCCTATAGCATGCATTTCTGCTCCTATTGTGACAAAAAATGTCTCCAAACATTGCAAAATATCACCTATGAGCAAAATCATCTTCAGTTGAGAACTGCTGCTTTAGAACCTAAGGTCAAAACAGATTTACTCTCTTTGCTTATAGTGATGGATGGGTATTTAATCCATTGAAGGCTACTTTTTTTTGTATGGTGTTATTACTGATAAAATGTACATGATTAGAACTTAGGACATGAATCCTTTTCCCCATTAGTGTCCTTTCCTCTTATTTCAAACAGGGTCTTCTAGATTAAAAAAACAATCAAAGCTTTTTTATTTGATGACAAATACACAAGTCAAGAACCAAAAAGTATTTTAACATTGTCATAAGTAATAGGCAATAAACACCAAGGATGGATGAGGAAAATCAACCTAAAATTTTTGCCAAAGAGTTGAGGATGGGGGCAAGTAGTTCCATTCATTTAATGCTATTTTTTTTTTTCATTTACATCAATAGTCTCAAGCACATCAGTATTCATTACTTATATTTTTTAAATCCTAAATCACAATATGAATTAAACCTATTTCCTCTATGATCTGGCTATGGAAACTAGGTGATCATTAATTTTTCTATTTAACTCAGTATAACTGAGTTTTATGCAATTCAACATATTATAAACTCTCTTCTGTATGCCACTCTTTAACAAATTTTTAGGACCTTGCTCAAGGTACTCACATTCTGGTGTTTTTCTAAGAGCTAAAGAAAGACTAAAGTCAGTGAGTAGATGTGTGTATGTTGGGGGCAGGGGGAGGGTAGTTAGTCCATGTGGTTGTAGAGGCTTCTCAGAGCAAATAATACAGACAGTTGATTTTGAAGAATGAGTAGGAATCTTTCAGGTAGACAGGCAATGAGAATGTACCAGAGGATGGCACTAGAATGTAAATCAATGCATGTCTTTCTTCTTAAAAATGATCTTGCTACAAGAAACACAGCAATGTAGGGGATTTAAATTCTGATAAGCTTCTTAGTACTTTGAGGGTTGGTTACAAACATTTTGTAGCAAAGAAGAGGTCTATTGATTATGCTTTGAGTAACTCTGTTGTAGGCACAAAGAGCAACATATATGGACCTGGGTCACAATATCATTTTAGTTAGCTTATCCTATCAAAATTTCTGAGAATCTAAACTAGGGCACAACATTGAGTATGATGAAGGTAGAAAAGGAATTAGGGGGAAAACAAACAAACAAACAAACCAAATATTTCCTCCCTAGAGTGAATAGGGTCTGTATCCTGACATTTTTCTCTAAGTTGGTATTTGAATGAAGTGTATATTGGAACTCTCTGTACTGTCTTCACAACATTTTGTAAATCCAAAACTATCCTACAATAAAATGTTTATTTACAAAAAAGACAGAAGACATTATGAAAAGAAAGAATAGCCAAACACATGGGAAAAGGTCAGCAGAATGGGATTGTTAGGTCAGGTAGGACACTGAAAAATTGCCAGGGGATTAAGTTCCCTGTGTTTTTGCAATTATAGAGCCCTATCCTTAGCCCCTCCGTCATCCCCTTCTTACCACGTGTGCCCTTGCTCTCACTTCCTCCTATTACTAATTAGGCTGTTTTATGTGAATTTTAGCATGCACTATTTCATATTTAATAATCCTGCATCAGAAGAAATGGGAAGTCAAAGAGGCTGGAATTTATTGCCAGGTGTTCTGGAAAGCATCTGGGGTATTTATAGTGAACCTACAAAATTCCTCAATACCCTGAGGAATCTACAACCCACACTTTCAGGAATCTAATAAGTTTCAGCTGAGAATCTTATAAATACCACAGGACAAGGGCCATATCCTGATCAAGCTCATTGGCTGGATATTCGGGAGACAGGAAGTTAACATTCAGGGGTAGCCATAATTGGCCTTTGCATTTAGCACCTTGTTAACATAAATTGAGGAAGTTCACACCTCTAATCTCTTGTTACTAATGTCAGCCTGCTAGAATCCGAACTCAATAAGATGAGGTTGGCTTGCTAGCAAAGCTTATTTTTCTCAACAGGAGGAAAGGAATTTAAATGTTTTGACTGAGAGACATGAAATCTGACATGGGAGGTATCTTAAATCTGGGGGTCAGCTTCCAAAGCTAAAGGTTTTTTTTTTTTTGATCATATGGTAATTTTATTTTTAATTTTTTAAGGAACCTCCATACTCTTTTCCATAGTGGATGCACCAATGCTAAAGATTAAAGTCAAAAGTTACTAAGGTTTTCACTCAGATTCTCCATGATTTTTGTCATTTTAAAACATTGCTTCACATTCTTTCTTTTCTTGTACCTTATAATAGAGCCAAACTGATTAATACGATGCATCCAAATACAGCCCGTGCTTTCTCTCCTGCCTCCTTTGCTCATCGTGTCAAGTACCATTCCCTCCTATCATCAAAAGTCCAAATCCCACTACACCCTAAAATTCCTATTCAAATTCATCCTCTTTTAAACACATCCAGGAGATTTAAATTCCTGTTTCTCCTTAAAGTCTTCTCTACTCCTTCAAATATCACTGTTTGTTTCAGTGTGGTTATTTTCTTTCACATAACAAAATTTGATACCTAAGATTCATTACTTATTTTTTCTTAGCAAAATGGCATGGCTTTTGCAGGCAGCTATCTGAAATTTCTCTATTCTAGTGGTGCCTAAGGTAAGTGTTAGTATTAGTAATGACACTCCCAAAAAGAAAGTCACCTTTTATAAAGCTTCCTGTTGGGGGCATTGGGATAGCAATTATAAATGATAACCTTCTAAGCCAAAAAGAAACCTCTCTTTAAAAATGCCAGAGTTTGGGCGTGCCTGGGTGGCTCAGTCAGTTGAGCAACCGACTCTTGATTTCGGCTCATGATCTCAGGGTCTTGAGATGCAGCCCTGTGTTGGGCTCCATGCTGGGTGTGGAACCCGCATGAGATTCTCTCCCTCTGCCCCTCAGCACACTCTCTCTCTCTAATAAAGTAATAATAATAAATAATAATAATAATAATAAAAAATGCCAGAGTTTGGGCCTTTATAAAGGCATTTAGAAGGATCATCTGAAAAGAGATGAACAAGTACTTCATGATTAAGAAAGTAGAGTAAGGGCGCCTGGGTGGCTCAGTTGGTTAAGCGACTGCTTTCGGCTCAGGTCATGATCCTGGAGTCCCGGGATCGAGTCCCGCATCGGGCTCCCTGCTCAGCGGGGAGTCTGCTTCTCCCTCTGACTCTCCTCCCTCTCATGCTCTCTGTCTCTCATTCTCTCTCTGTCAAATAAATAAATAAAATCTTTAAAAAAAAAAAAAAAGAAAGTAGAGTAAGACTGATCAACAGAATTTCCCTCCCTCAGCCAAGAATCTAATGAAATGAATAAAAAATATACATATGGTAGAAAGGAAGAAAAGTGTACTCTCAGCCACCAAACATGGAAAAGAAAGCCATCTAAGGCTTCAGAAATTAGAGGTTGTGGAATGAAATAGAAATTTATATAGTAGCTTAGTGTCTGTACATCTCAACAGAGTTGTTAATATTAAACATCCTCCTAATAAGCTAGCAGAATTTTTGGCCATTACCCCAACATTTGGAAAAAACAAACCGAATGGATATCCTTAAATTTCCGCTATAAGAGCAGCGGATCTGGTTGCTGGAAAACCTGGTAAAAGAAGGAAAGTCAAGGCTCTAAAGCTACTCTGAATGGAGAATAGTCCAAAGCACAATGGTAACTATGCAGTGAGAATGGATCGTACTTTACAAATAGGAGAAATAGAATGTGATAAAGGACACTTAGCCAAACATTTTTAAAAAGAAGAGGCAATGTAAAAACACTGCACACCCACTGTTTTGGATGCTCCCCCTTCCACATGCCACTAAGCTACAGAGGAGTGGACAAAACTCCAAATACTTAACACTCAAACCACTCTTTGGTGGGGAAAACAAACTAGTTCTGGATAAGTAAAGAAAAGATGTAGTGTTCACAAAGTCACCAAGCTGCCCAGGGGTTAGCAATATTACAAAAGAAAATGGCATAGCAAACACTAAAAGGAAAAATAAACAAAGGAACAAAAGAGCATTCTTCATCAGTGTTACACTTCACAACAAATACAATTGCTCCATGAATTTAATAAGCTACTGTCTGAAAGACAGGAAGATAAACTAACAACTGATGAAAAGATACATTGAAAACCTGATGAAGGAAACAATATCATTACTGAGTTGATAAATAAAGTGGAATCGGCAAGGAAACAATCAGAGCCAGCCAAAAAATCAAATTACAAAACAAACAAACAAACAAACAAACAAAAACAGAACAAAAAAGCTTAGGATAATCAGAAATAACACAGGCAAAAAATGCAAAAAAGATTAAACCAATTAGACAGATGATAAGAAAAACTTGATACATTTGAAATAGAGTAAAATTAAAAAGCAACAAAGAAAATGTGTTTTCAAACCTCTCCTAGAAGAATATTTCCTTGAAATGAATATGGAACTAAATTGGCAGATACTAAGAATAGATAATATTTCAGCAAAATGTGATGGAGAACAATCAGCACCAATATGCATCATATTTAAGTTACTGAACTTCAAATACAAAGAAATTTTTCTTTAGGTATTTCAACAGAAAAAGCAAATTACCCACAAGGTAGATATAACCAGGCTGGCTTCAGACCTCTTTCCACAGAACATGCAATGCTGGAAGATAATTAGTCTTTGTCTTCAAAGATCTGAGGCAAAGAAATTGTATAGTGAGGATATTATACATAATTTAATCAGCTGAATCAATAAAAACAGTTTATATGGTTTTATTTCTAATTTAGATTACTTATAAGACAGAAACCTTGATTGATTGTAATAGGTGGTATAACACATGGTGTATACAAACATTTATAGAAATTTTTAAAGAAATGGAAAGTATTAGTAAGTTTCTATTACCAGGTTAACTTTTAATCGGATAGAGATTACATTTTGAAATAAAATGTGAGATAACAAAATGAACTCTTAATATCATGGTGGTTTGAGAAGGAAGAAATTACTGCGTTTGAGTGGTCTGGTAGTTGTTGATAGTAGTGCTTTTGAATGCAATGATGAAAGATGAGTAACACATGGGAACGCAGTGATGGAGAGAAGGAAGTCCAAGTTGTGGGATGGGCATAAGCAAAGGCATGAATGTGGAAGTTGTCTGATTTGTTCTAGATCATGTAAGTCACATCAGGGTGGCATGAGTGGAAGGATAGGAAAAGGCGGTAACAGAAGAGTGGGTTGACACAAATTTGGAGAAGGCCTTGTACACTTTTTATATGTTATCCATTAAGCAGCATGAAACCATAAAAGCTTTTGGAAACAGAAAGGGTATTTTAGTGTCTACTTTATAACCCATATAAAAGGTTAATATAGCAATAGCTTCTGTAATAACTGAAATGACTTGACTACAGATCTTTCCATGACCCCAAGTTTTATTTTTTCCTTCTTTGAAGAGACAAAAGAAATGCATGACTTTCAAAGGATGTCCTGAAACCACTTTTAGCATTAGACATTTATTAAATATCTACCATGTGTGAGACCCTATTCTCAGAGTAGGATCAGTAAATACCCAGCATCATTTCTGTATTTACAATCGTGTGTTGTAATCATTAATGTTTAGCAGGACAACCTTAAGTTTTATAAGCAAAAATACTACCAGGATTAGTAAGGCAAGAGAGACAATTCATTGGTTTAGACAGATGGTCAAAATGGTTAGGGACCATAGACTAAGTCTCAGAAATCAAGAAAATTCAATTACACTAGGCATCATATTTACTAAGTATTCTGTTTTTCTGAATTCTACTCTAGTGAGTAAAGCACTGTGAAAGATTGGCTCTCTTTTCCCCCACCATGGCTGAGAACATCAAATGCATCAATCATTTTCAAATGTGTACCCCCCATAGAAATGAACAAGTTCTTTCCTCCATGACCTGATAGTTAGTATAATGTGTTGAAATGTTATTATTAGCTGTGTAGTCTTGGCCATGAGAATTCGCCTCTAGGACTGTGAGGTTCCTTATCTGTAAATAGGAAGAATACTAAGTAGAACCCAGGATTATTGTAAACATTAAGTGAGTTACTTTATAGAAAGGGTTTGCAATGGCATATTGTATAGGCAGAATAAATATCAACCACTCACATTTTCTCTTCCCTTGTCAGTGGTCTTGGAATCAAGAAACCTGAAACTTTTTTTTTTTTTTTAAGATTTTATTTATTTATTTGACAGAGAGAGAGACAGCGAGAGAGGGAACACAAGCAGGGGGAGTGGGAGAGGGAGAAGCAGGCTTCCCGCCGAGCAGGGAGCCCCATGCGGGGCTCGATCCCAGCACCCTGGGATCATGACCTGAGCCGAAGGCAGACGCTTAACGACTGAGCCACCCAGGTGCCCCGAAACCTGAATCTTTTATGACTCAATTTCACAATGTGATCTTGTACAGACAATTAAGCAATTAGATCCTTTGTCTGTAATGTATCTCTTATGTTTCTTCCAGCACTGAAACCTTTGAGATAAATATTTTGTGAAGGTGTTGTAAAGAGTGGTTATAGGCTGCAGGGGTGAAGGGGAATAAAACCATTTAAAGGGGCTACGTGAATGATTATGAAAGTTTGTTTGCAGGACGCCTAAGATGTAAATCATCACTTCCCAAAGAGTGTGGAAAGCTCACACGCTATGGAGAACATTGCCATTGTGCATTGATGAGCTTTACTCTTATTTTGTCCATATTTTACTGTGGGTGATGCTCTTCATATATGGCAAATTCACATCACCAAATGCAACTCCTATGTGAACCACATGCACAGACTTATTCATGTTGATCTGATCACTAGCTGGAGCTTGTGCGTACCAAATGCTGCAGTTAGGGTTCTTTGGGAAAGAATTATTTTGGAAAAGAACTCTTCGAAGCTAATTAGAGAAATGGCAGGACTTCCATTTTCCCTTTCCATCTCTTTCCTCTTGCTTTTTTTATAGAGTCTGAAAAGCAATGAGCCAAACTTGAAATGGCAAGTGGTAGGAAGTGAGTTTGATTGCCATTTTGAATTTTTTCAACTCTCTTTTATCCTCTAGGATAATTGATGATATATAAATAAAAAATTCGAGAGAATTCCATTATACAAAGGTTAAAAAAATCAACTTGTGGTCTACATATGTGAAAATTGATTTCAAATTTCAGCCAGGTTGTATTTTATAGACCAGTTAAGGAACAATCATATTGAAGAATAACGAATAGTGTAGAAGACTATCCAAGTTGTATATTTTCTATTTAACTAGGTTTTCTGGCATTTCTGCCAAGTCTGGTTCTCATGAAAGATAATTTATTTCTTCATTGGGTGGCACTGAAATCTATTTAGGCAACTGTGATATGGATTTATACTCCACTGAACTGTCACTCTGATTTAAATGCCTTGGTCTTATTTGGAGGTTGCTTAAAATGAAGATTGGGTGTGAAAATATTCTAGATAGAAACACTACTATATTAGGAGCATTATGAATGGTCTTGTTACATTTTCTCTAAAATTAACCCTAGGCCTAAGGGGTGCAAGGGAACATTATCATTTCAAGTTTGTTTAGATCCACGGATTTAGTAGGGTGACAGCAACTTATTTCAAAACTAAAATATCATCCACAAAGATCAACTCTGTTCCCTTGCCAAACAAAATTCCATTAACTAACTTAAATTGGACTTAATAACAATCACATAAACCAATTAGTTTCAGTTTTTAACTCCATTAGCAGTATTATTCATCACGGCATTGTCAGATAGAGCTGTGCTTCTTCAGAGTTTCAACGGATTAAATAAATATAACCTGGGGTGCTAATTATACACTGATGATGCAGACACTTCAAGATTACTTCTCTTAATATAGATAGAATTTTTCAGAAAATAACTTTTTAAAGAAAATGTCCTTAGTCCAAACTGTATTTTCTCATTTTATATTTTAAAATGAATGTGTGTCTCTTAAATATAATTGGATTTACAGTAACCTGTGGGCTTTGGTGATAATCATTCCTTCCATGAAAATCCAGATAACCTTTATTTTTATAGTCTCTGCAAAAGCTATGGCTTTCTAGGTGCTCTAATCTTGTGTAGTCTTGTAATCCTTTATGGTTCATAGAGGAAAAATTAGGTGACCTTGTGGCTTGTGTTCTGATCCTGGAATTATGAGGGGGTTAATCACCCAGGACAATACTCAACCAATGGAGAATGGACACCCTCAACCAGCTGGATGAATGTTCCCACTTTCTGCCCTGTAAGTCACTCATTCTTTACTCTCTAGGTAGTCCCAACCAAGTCAAGTCCCTAATGCTCACAGTGATAAAGGACATAATGCATCCTTGCATTGGATTTCCTTTTTCCTCCCATGGTCTCATGCTCCTTGGTTCCTCCACTATTTCCCCTCTGGATTTCTCGCTCATATAAACTACCTGAATACAAGTACTGCCTGAGGCCCTGCTTTTAGGACAATACCAACGTAAGAAAATAACTATATCCAATAAACAATCTGTTAAATATTTTACCCATATTTTCTCTAATTCTAACCACAATCTAAAAGCTATGTCTTATGTTCCCCATTTATATGTTATTAAATTAGGATTCCAAGAAATTAAGCAGTTTGTCCAAAGTCCCGTAGTTAACAGATAACAAGGTCAGTATTCCAAATACATTTGTCTGACTGCAATAGAGCATGGCTTTTGCTCTGCACTCTAGTGATGCTACAAGATATATTTCATTTGTTTTTGGCTTGGTATTTTGGCAAACGCTTTCCTACTCTGGTCTGGCTCTGAGCTTTATCTCTGGTGTTTACTCTTGATTTATTCTTTCCTGGGATGTATCTAACCCCTGATTAGAATGGCTTATATTCCCAAAGAAGCCCCACCACTCCTACATGCCATGGTTTAGATTCCAGGGCAACCAGTGTTTAGGGATTAAAAAAAGCTTCCTTTACAGGTGATAGTCTCGAGTAAAGATTGACAAGGTCTGGTTTGCATTTTTGGCTCTGGTGAGTATCAGATTAGTTCTTGTAAAGATCACAAGCAATTTTTTCTCTCTCTTTAGATGTTTTTTCTAAATTTCAATTTCAGATATAAATGATTTTAGATATTATAACTTTTAGAAATCTTTAATGAATAGAACATTGTGAATTCACATGCATAGTATTTTTTCTCTGGATACAACAAAAAATAGGCATTGTGGGATTTAAAATTCTTTGAGTACTGCCTGATGATTAACTTAAACTATGTGCATTTTTCTATCTCTTTGAGGCTATGAAATCATATTTCATTAATTTCCATAAACTGAATAAGTTTCTCCCTCAAATTAGAAGCTAGGAGGAGCTACAATTCATTGAGTCTTTATTATGTGCTGCTTTTCAGGCATGTCAAAGGAACTATATAGTTTGGCTAAAACACCCAACACACATTCCTAAACTCATTTTCCTACCTCCAATATATAGGCTGGAAATATAAGTACATACCTATTCTCCTTTGTAGGAAAGCCATGTGACATAATTCTGGCCGATGATACCTAAGTGGACAGGTTTGGTGAGAAATTTGCAGAAAGGCCTTTGCTATTCCTGATGTATGGAATAGATAAGAGTGGCATGACCAATCATTGCCTTCTTTTCCTGTTTTAAATATGGTTTTGATGACTAGAGCTGCAGCAGCTATCTTGTGCCCATAAGGAAAAGACCAAGAAGATCACATTTATTTCAATCACCAGAATAATTATGAAAACTTTCTTGTATATTTAAGACTGTGTGAAGCACTGTAGGGAGCATAACATAAATGTTAGCATGACTCTTGACCTAAAAATACTTATAATGTATTTATAGAGGTTATAGAAAAGGGAATAAGAAAGAGAGTGTGGTCAAGATTTTATAAAAATTGGGTGCCTTGATAGCTTCCGAAGGCAGTCATATGCCCAAAGGAGAAGATTCAAAGATCTTACCAGTGCAAAGCACAGAGAGCTGGTATCATGATGGTTTTGGCAGGGGGTCCCTCTGACAGGTGTGCTGATCTGGGGAACTGTCTTTCCTGTAATCATTCTCTCCTCCTCAAGAAGAGAGTTTTAGTTCATATCCCACCACCCACTGAATAACCCAAACAGATGGACTGTGTATTCCAGATCAATAGCATGGATCCATGAGAGGGAGGGTGTCTGAATTTAAGAAATAAAAACACTATTATTCCCTCCAATTGCTAAAAACTCAGAGAGGAACAATATTTTCATCCAAATTGTCTGGCTTTCATTGTACATATTAGAGCCAGACATGTAGTAAACCAGATGCAATTTGAGACTTGTGGAATTTATTTCTCAGCCAAGCAAGAAGCTGAATTAATAGACTTTTACTTTTACTTTTGTTGAAATGAGAAAGCTGAAGATTTTCCAGCATATTCTTACCAGATGGCATGCTCTATTGCCTACAATTTTGCTCCCTGCTGTGGATCGCCTCCATCTTGGTCTAGTCCAAGATAGAGAGGAAAAATACATATCTGCTTATTTGTATGGTAATCAAAGCAGGAGATAGAGGAAAGATCAGTGTCCTTACCTCCAGTAGGGCTCAGCTTGACCTAGCTGTGCAAGTCTCACAGACTCTGGTAAGATAAGATATGTCTTCCTAAAATTCAAAAGCAGGGAATACTAATAAATTTTAGTATAAAATAAAGTGAATGGCTGTTTGATGGCTAATGACCTAAATATAAGAGAATGTTCTGACATTTATGAGGCCTTTGAGTGATCATGGAAAAGAAAGACAATATGTTCATCAAAACCAACTGAAAACTTCACCATTTATAAGACACTGTTTTAAATTCGAAGCATCAGTTTGTTACTCATATTCTCACATAGGATCTTTCAGAAGTTTTTACATATCACGAAAAGAGATGTTAGAGACTAATCATCTTTAGAATTATAAATAACAGTAGAATCAGAAAAGCGTATTATTGAAAGTTATATTTAGGTCACCCTAGGTTAAAATCTCACATTCTAGAGTTTAAATAAGTGGTTCAGAGAAGTGAGAGATTTAACAAGTTAGCAAAGAGAACATTTATACATTGAGTTGAAACTGAATTTTAATCTACCCCTGATAATTGATCGTTAAAAGTAACATGTTTTTGATAACCTCTACAAAAACACCAGTAAATAGGGATAGTTTTCAAAATAGCTGGTGATATTTCAGGATGGTGCAGTTCTATTAACCCAAGCTTTGACCCACATTTGTATCTACTTCTACCTGTTTCTAGTTATTCCTACATTGATTTAAATGGCTAGAGACCATTTCTAATTTGTTTCACTTTGCCATGAAGTGTGCACAGACATCAGCCTTCAAAGAGAAAGCACTGGATGCCATAATTCTTGAAACATAATTAATATTTGGCCCAATGTTTTATAAGTCATGTTCACATACGTCATTTTTTTTGAGCTCCATAATGCCCTTTCCCATTTCATATCTGTGTGTAACTTTCCAGGTTTCAAAGTCCATGGGGAATGTTTCTTGTTGGTCCTTGGGTTATCTGACTGCCCCTGGCCATGGTAAGCCAGGAAGAGTGTGTTCTGATTCCTTCACAGCCCTAGTGAACAATGTCTACTTACAATCATGTTCCCCCATTAATACACAAAACAGGAGGCAATGATTCCACGAAGGAGTATTCGGACATAAGTCAGGATAGAGTGATGGATCCTAGGATGTCACAAAAAAATCAAAATCCACATTTATCCACTACAAAGCAAAATTAGGACTCAAACTCCCATCTTCTTACCATTGTTTTCTGGCTATTTCAATCCCTCATGCTTCTTACATTCCCTTAACATCAAATATTTTCAACTAAAACTCCTTTGGGCTTGAATTCTCATGTGAATATCTCTTTCTGGCTCTCTCTTTTTATATTTTATGTAAGTTCAAAAACTCATTTCAGGTTGCCGTTTGCTGTGTTACAAGTATCACATTTATCAGTTGAGTTGCCTGTGTGGTCTCTTACTGTTCTATAAATACTGCCTTGAATACAATTTTTCATATTAAGTTCTCCTGTGTTTCCAAACTGCATTATCACATCGGCCAGTTGTTTAGGGAATTCATTCTTGAACAATGTCGTATCATCGACATTAAGGCTTTTTTAAAAAAAGGATTCAAGGTTTATTTTTTTATTACAATCGTGATTCACTTCTTCCAATACTTTCTCGATATAGACATTAAATTAATTTCTATTTATTTTGTGCTGTGGGAGTACCTGTAGTTTGTAGCAATATTTATGGGCCAAAAGGAAGTATTAGATGTTAAACTGCATAGGAAATTGAAACATAGTAGTTTATAGCTTGAGGGGAATGCATTGGTGTCATCACATAGCTCCCTTATTTATAAATAAAAAGTTGAAGTCATCCCATCCTACACTTGCTCTGTAATCATTTTACCTTTTGGTCTCTTTAAATAAACTATATAAATGCAAAGTGATGGAATTTTTAAAAATATTCTTCTCTTTTAGCTGTAAATCTTAACTTGTTCTTACTAGTTTACTGAAGACAAAAGATGCTATTGTACTCTTAAGTCAAGGTCAAGGAGTCCAACCATTCTCTTTTCCTCATTCTCACATTCAGTATATCTTATATACAGATCAATGCTCTTCATTTGATATTTACTTTTCTGACTACCAAAAAGAGAAACAATTAACCTCATTTGAACAAAACTGCAACAAAAAAGAATCTTTTACAAGGAAAAATAAAATAAAATATTAGCTTTTCAGTAGATATGAATGCACCCACTCTTCTGTGTATCAAGTATAATGGAAGCCACCTTGTGAAATAGTCTGAATAATCCACACTGTTCTAGAATTGTGCAATAGCATTTTCCTCCATTTGGCTTTCTCAATCAACAGACGGAAAATCTCTCACTCTCCTACATGCTTGGCTATTAAACTTTTAATACATTGCCAAAAAAAATTTGTCAAACAAATAACCAGACATATCACAGAAAGCAATTTCTAAAATGATGAAGTAAAATCTAATCATGCAAATAAGTATGATGCTAGAATGGTAAAATTGAAAGTTTTGTGTGTGTCTGGCAAGCCTCAAGTAGTTTAAAAGTTATTTAAATATTTTCCCTGAATCTGAGTCACACCTTATAAAATTCCAGGGACTTTCATTCATTCCCCTGCATACACTCTTGTGAACAAATATTTGCCTGCTGGTTGCAGGATACGTAGCTTAGATTTCATTTCCTTTAATCTCTGGTCCAAAAAGGAAAAAATTTCCTTTTCCTTTTTTTTTTTTTCCTGCATAGTATAGAAAGATATAGGTCAAGTACACACAATTCCCTGAAGAAGAGGAAGGAGCGGGGAGTCTGTCCAATCAATCTCTTTTCCTGAAACGCCTCCCTTACTCCCACATTCAGTGTATCTTAGATCCAGTGTATCTTAGATCTCTTCATGGGACTGACTCTTCATTTACTATTTGTTTTTCTGACCACGAAAAGAGTAACAACTTCATTTGAACAAAACTGCAACAAAAGAGAAGAGAGGAAGCTAGGGAGTGAGGAGAAAGAAGAAGAGGGGAAGAAGAGGAGAAGAAGAAGTTTTCACTATACACATAAAAATGGTTTTATTTTATAATAATCAGGGAAATTCACATACCTCAAAAGGAAAATGAAAATACCATTTGAAATACATCCCATTGATAATGTTCCTCACCTATTTTTTTTTGTTTTACCTTTACAGAAGTATAATTGAAAGATAAAATTGTAAGACATTTAAAATACATACATATAAATAAAGCTTTACATATATATATGTATATATATGTATGTATGTATATATGTATAAAATCTTCCCTATACATTTACCCATTGATGGCTACTTAGGTTGTTTTCATGTTAGCTATTATTAATAATGCTGCAGTGAACAGGTCAGTGCAGATATCTCTATGACACCCTATTTTGATTTCCTATGAATATATACAAAGAAGTAGGAGTGCTGGATCACATGGTAGTTCTTGGTAGTTCTACTTTTGATTTTTTGAGGCATCTTCATATTGTTTTCCACAGTGGCTGCACAATTTACATTCCCACCAACAGTCTACAAGTGTTCGCTTTTTTCTGCATCCTTGCCAACACTTCTCTTTTTGATGATAGCCATTCTGACAGGTGATATCTCATTGTGGTTTGGTTCACATTTCCCTGATGGTTAGTGCTGTCGAGCACATGTTCATGAACCTATTGGCTATTTGTATGTCTTCTCTGGAACAGAATCTATTCAGTTTCTCTGCTCATTTTTTAAAATTTTTAAAAAGATTTTATTTATTTATTGAGAGAGAGTGAGTGGGCAGAGGGAGAGGGAGAGAATCTCCAGCAGACTCCATGTTGATCATGGAGCCCTACACAGGGCTGGATCCCACGACCTGAGATCATGACCTGAGCAGAAACCAAGAGTCAAACGCTTAACTGACTGAGCCACCCAGACACCCCTCTGTTCATTTTTTAAATCAAATTGGGTTTGTTATTGTTGTTATTGGTTTGTATGAGTTCTTTATGTATTTTGGATATTAACTCCTTATCTGATATATGATTTATAAATATTTTCTCCCATTCCATAGATTGTGTTTTCATTTTGTTGTTTATTTATTTTGCTCTGCCAAAGCTTTTTATATTTTTTTATTTTATTATTTATGTTAATCACCATATATTACATCATTAGTTTTTGATGTAGTGTTCCATGATTCATTGTTTGTGCATAACACCCAGTGCTCCATGCAATACATACCTTCTTTAATACCCATCACCAGGCTAACCCATCCCCCCACCCCCCTCTCCTCTAGAACCCTCAGTTTGTTTCTCAGAGTCCATAGTCTCTCATGGTTCCTCTCCCCCTCTGATTTCCTCCCTTCATTTTTCCCTTCCTATTATCTTTTTTTTTTTTTTTTTAACATATAATGTATTATTTGTTTCAGAGATACAGGTCTGTGACTCATCAGTCTTACACAATTCACAGCACTCACCATAGCACATACCCTCCCCAATGTCTATCACCCAGCAACCCCATCCCTCCCACCCCCCCCCAAAATGAAATCTTGCCATTTGCAATGACGTGGATGGAACTAGAGGGTATTATGTTAAGCGAAGTAAGTCAATCAGAGAAAGACATGTATCATACGATCTCACTGATATGTGGAATTCTTGATCCCAATGCCATTTATTAAAGAAACTATTCATCCCTCACTGGGTATTCTTGACTTCCCTGTTAAACATTAGTTGCCTGTATATGCAAGAGTTTATTTCTGGGCTTTCATTTCTGTTCTATTGGCATATGTATATATTTTATGGCATTTTCATACTGTTTTGATTATGATAGCTTCGTAATATAGTTTGAAATCAGGAAGCATGATGCCTCCAGCCCTTTTTTTCCTTCCCAAGATTGCTTTGGTTATTCAGGGTCTTTTGTAGTTCTATCCAAATCCTATAAAGTAAGATTTTTTTTTTCTATTTCTGTGAAAAATGCCATTGGAATTTTGATAAGAATTGTTTATAATCTGTAGATGCTTTAGGTAATATGGACATTGTAATGATAGATATTAGTTCTTCTAATCCATGAGCATGGAATATCTTTTCATTTATTTACGTCTTCTTCAATTTCATTCGTCAGTGGTTTATAGTTTTCAGTGTACAGATCTTTCACCTCCTTGGTTAAATTTATTCCTAGGCATTTTAGTCTTTTTGATATAATTGTAAGAGGGATTATTTTATTAATTTCTTTTTCTGATAGTTTATTATTAGTGTATAGAAACACAACTGATTTTTGCGTATTGATTTTTTATCCTGCTATTTTACTGAATCTGTTTATTCTAACAGGTTTGGGTGGAGTCTTTAGTATTTTCAATATATATCATGTCATCTACAAATAGAGACAGTTTTTTTCTTCCTTTCTGACTTGAATACCTTTTATTTCTTTTTCTTGACAAATTGCTCTGGCTAAGACTTCCAGTACTATGTTAAATAAAAATGGTGAGAGTGGACATCATTGTCTAGTTCCTGATCTTAGAGGAAAAACTTTCAGCTTTTCACCATTGAGTATGATGTTAGCTATGACCTTTCTTATGTTAAGTACTTCCCCTCTATACCCAGTTTGTTGAGAATTTTTATCATGAATGGATGTTGAGTTTTATCAAATGCTTTCTCTTCATCTGCTGAGACGATCATATGATTTTTATCTTCCATTTTGTTAAAGTGGTGTAGCACCTTGGTTGATTTATAAATGTTGAATCATCCTTGCATCCCTGGAATAAATTCCACTTGATCATAGTGTATGATCCTTTTAATGTATTGTTTCCATTTGCTAATATTTTGTTAAGGATTTTTGCATCTGTGTTTATCAGGGATATTGGCCTATGATTTTTTTGCCTTGTAGTGAGTGTCCTGTCTCGTTTTGTTATCAGGGTAATGGTGGCCTTATAAAATGAGTTTAGAAGTATTTCCTCCTCTTTCATTTTTTAAAGAGTTGGAGAAGAATTGGTATTAATTCTTCTTTAAATTTTTGGTAGAATTCACTGGAAAGGTATGTAGTCCTGTACTTTTCCTTGTGGGGAATTTCTTGGTTATGGATTCAATCTCCTTAATAATAATTTGTCGGGGCACCTGGGTGGCTCAGTCGGTTAAGTGCCTTCAGCTCAGGTCATGATCCCAGGGTCCTGGCATTGAGCCCCGCATCAGGCTCTCTGCTCTGCGGGAAGCCTGCTTCTCCCTCTCCCACTCCCCCTGCTTGTGTTCCCTCTCTTGCTGTCTCTCTCTCTGTCAAATAAATAAATAAAATTAAAAAAAATAATAATTTGTCTGTTCAAATTTTCTATTCATTCATGATTCAGTCTTGGTAGGTTTTATGTTTCTAAGGATTTACCCATTTCTTCTAGGTTGTCCAAATTGTTGATGTATTAATTGTTCATAACATTCACTTATGACCTTTGTATTTGTTTAATACAAATTGCAATGTCTCCTCTTTCATTTGTAATTTTATTTGAGTCTTCTCTCTTTTTTCCTTACTAAGTCTAGCTGAAGTTTCATCTATTTTATTTTTTTCAAAACCAGCTCAGCTTCATTGAAATTTTCTACTCTCATTTTAGACTCTATTTCATTTATATCAGCTCTTACCATTCTTATTTTCTTCCTTCTACTACATGGCAACCTGGAGTGGGCCACAGGGAGAATGTGCAGATTGCACCTACTAGCCTCACAGGAAGGTGTCCAGGGAGGATCACAGTCAGACTCTGGTTGGGTGCAAAATTAGAAACTAGAAGGCTGACTCTCTGACAACAGCTTTTAATGTATGAAAATAGTTTTTTGTTTTTTTTTTTCTTCAGGGAAAGACTGGGAGATGAGGCTTTCTGGCTGATCCCTTTGCACTGAGTTCTGGGGGGATAAACACAGCAAGTCCTCCTGAACTCATTAGGAACTATTTCTTTGTTTGCTTTAGTCTTATGAAAGCAAGCCCCATTAATTTTCAAAGATAGGTGTTTGAGGAGACCATCCTCTGGTGGAAGTCTTAAAAGCTGGGACACTATTGTTGGGTCCAATTACTTCTCAGAGAAAAGCTGGGAGTTGGGAGTCCCCTTCCTACTGTATGTCCCTGTGTCAGAGGTGGGGTTCATGGTAAGAATGTGTCTCAGCCTTTCCTACCCACTTTAGTGTGGGTATATTCTTGGTTATCTGATGTGTAGCTCAGCCAGTTTCTGGATTTCTTTCAGAAGGAAGTGCTCCATGTATATCTGTAGATTCAGTGTGTGTGTGTGTGGTAGAAGGTGAGTTCAGGAGCCTTTTATGTCAGGTTATTATTATTTTTTTAATTCAAGACACAATTCTGACACATGCCTGACTTCTTCTTAATTGACATTAAGTAAGTGATGAGTCTTATTGAACCTCATTACTATCTAACTCAACTCAAAAATCTAGTATGTCAAAGGGGTCATCTTTTCATTTCATCATTTGAAAATTGTGAAATAGGGGCACCTGGGTGGCTCAGTCGGTTAAGCGTCTGCCTTCAGCTCAGGTCATGATCCCAGGTCCTGGGATGGAGCCGCGTGTCTCATCTGGCTTCCTGATCAGCAGGGAGTCTGCTTCTCCTTCTGCCCCTCTCCCCGCTCATGCTCTCTCTCAGATAAATAAAATCTTTTTAAAAAAGTTGAAAAATTGTGACATGTACATACAAAAGAATTTCTAAAACACACATGTACATACATACATATATAAACATAAAGTTTAATAGGTTAAAGTGAGCACATGATTGATACTGATGAGTTCTTAGAAAAAACACAATTTTGCCAGTACTTGGAAGTCATGGAGACCTCAACCCAGTTATTTTCTCCTTCCTCTCTTACAAGCAGCTTCTGTTTTGAAATTTGTATTAAAATCTCCTGGATTTTTTGTTTTCCTTTATACTTTCTCATTCATGTATCTATACTAAAGTTCAGTTTTCATGCAGTTGGGATTTATATAAATAGAATCACACTGTATGTATTCTTTTGTGACATGATTCTTTTGCTCAGTGTGTTGTTGAGATACATCCTTGTTGAGGAATGCATTTATGGTTCAGTCATTTTCATTACTAAATAATAGTCCATTACTTATTTAACATAGGTCATGGGATCCTTCTACTTTTGGTGATCATTTGGGTTGTTTCAAGTTTGGAAATATTTTTTTTCCTTTTTTTTTTTATTATGTTATGTTAACCACCATACATTACATCGTTAGTTTTTGATGTAGTGCTCCATGATTCATTTTTTGCATATAACACCCAGTGCTCCATTCAGTACGTGCCCTCTTTAATACCCATCACCAGGCTAACCCACCCCCCCACCCTACTCCCCTCTAGAACCCTCAGTTTGTTTCTCAGATTCCATAGTCTCTCATGGTTCATCTCCCCCTCCAATTCCCCCCCTTCATTTTTCCCTTCCTGCTATCTTCTTCTTCTTTTTATTTTTTAACATATAATGTATTATTTGTTTCAGAGGTACAGGTCTGTGATTCAACAGTCTTATACAATTCACAGTGCTCACCGTAGCACATACCCTCCCCAATGTCTATCACCCAGCCGCCCCATCCCTCCCACCCCCCACCACTCCAGCAACCCTCAGTTTGTTTCCTGAGATTAAAAATTCCTCATATCAGTGAGATCATATACTTGTCTTTATCTGATTGACTTATTTCACTCAGCATAATAACGTCCAGTTTCAAGTTTGGAAATATTATTAACAGTGCTCCTACAATCAGACTTATGTATCTTGATATAAATGTGCATACAATTTTCTTTCTTTTTTAAAAATTTTAGTTTATTTTATTATGTTATGTTAGTCACCATACAACACATCATTAGTTTTTGATGTAGTGATCCACGATTCATTGTTTTTGTATAACACCCAGGGCTCCATGCAGTACATGCCCTCCTTAATACCCATCACCAGGCTAACCCATCCCCCCACCCCCCTCCACTCTAAAACCCTCAGTTTGTTTCTCGGAGTCCATAGTCTCTCATGGTTCATCCCCCCCCTCCAATTCCCCCCCCTTCATTTTTCCCTTCCTTCTCCTAATGTCCTCCATGCTATTCCTTATGTTCCACAAATAAGTGAAAACATGTCTGCAATAGCCAAATTGTGGAAAGAGTTGAGATGCCCTTCAACAGATGAATGGATAAAGAAGATGTGGTCCATATATACAATGGAATATTACTCAGCCATCAGAAAGGATGAATACACAGATTTTACATCAACATGGATGGGACTGGAGGAAATTATGCTAAGTGAAATAAGTCATGCATACACTTTTCTAAGAATAAAAACACTGGATCCCAAGGAATGTCAAAATTCCTACATTACATTCTATATTACAAAATATTTCAATTTATACTTCCATATACTTTATATACTTCCATAAACAGGGTATGAGAGTTTTTGTTGCACTTACTTCTGGTTATTTTCCCAGTTTTAATTTTTGCTCATGTAATCATCTGGTTTTAATCATATGCCCTGATTGCTAATAGGGCTGCACATTCCTTCTATAACAACACCACTGTCATGTATCAAGTGTCATTAGAGATTCATGAATTTTTACTTCTGTAAAGTACTTCTTTAAATTTTCTGTTTATTTTCTGCTGGATTGTTTGCTTTCTGTGCATTTATATAATTATTCTTTCTATATCATGAATATTAATTCTACTATAAAAATGCTTTCACCAGAAAATAAAACCTCATATATTAATATATTTGTCTCAAAACTTTATAATAATTCCTCAGATTTCTGTAAAGGTCCTCATCCTAACATTTAGAAAGTCCTCTTTAGTACTGTGGCAATCTATTTTTCCAGACTAAAATTATTGTCCATGATGTTCCTGTAAAAATATTCTATTATTTTTTTCAAAATAAATCCCATTTCATGTTTTCTAGAGAGCACTCAACCTGCACTCCTCTGTAGAAAATCAACCAATGCATTAAGACATATCTTGACTTTGGCCTCCTTCAAATTCTATCCTTGAGTCTCATTTAGAAATAAGTTCTTCCTTATTTTCCCACTTCGCCCCACTATTTATAAAAGATTTTATTTATTTATTAGAGAGAGAGAGAGAGAGAGAATGCATGGGGTCGGGGAGAGGCAGAGGGAGAAGAAGACTCCCTATAGAGCAGGGAGCCAGATGTGGGGCTTGATCCCAGGACTCTAGTATCATGACCTGAGGCGAAGGCAGACCCTTAATGGAATGAGCCACCCAGGTTCCCCTTTTTCTTTTTTTTGTTCACGGGTAGTAAAGGAATACTAATGTTTTGTATTTACCCATTAATTGTTAGACCTGATGATTTTATTTAGTTTTTTTTAATCTTCATGAAATGATGTAGTAGAACATATAATAAAGCACACTTTATTAATAACAAAACTGAAACTTATATCCAATAGGTAATCTAATCTACCCAAAGAGAAACAAACTATGATTATGGTAAAGCCAAAGTTCACACTTCTTTCTGACTAATGCCATCACTTGTGCTTTCTCTACTGCTTCATCCCACTGAGAGGTATCTTATTCTGCCCTTCCATATATATATTTATGTATAGAGAATCAAAGCAAGCGCACTGCAGCTGGAATTCCTGGAATGGTTGAATGGTGGCTCTTAACAACGTATGTCCACATCCTAATCCTGACAACCTTTAAATGTGACCATATTTGAAAAAAAAAAAAAAAAGTCTTTGCAGGTGTAATCAAATTAAGGACCTTAAAATGAGGTCATCCTGTGAGATGAGGTTACCTAGGTGGGCCCTATATCCAATGACAAGTATCCTTGTAAGAAACAAAAGACACAAGAGATGAGAAGGCCATGTGAACACGAGGGGCAGAGATTGGAGTGGTGCAGACACAGGCATGCTGACAGCCTCCAAAAGCTAGAAGGGACAAGAAAAGATCCTCCCCTGTTGGCTTCAGAAGGTACACCCCACTGCTGCCACCTTGATTTCAGACTTCTGCCTCCCAGAACTATTTCTATTATTTTCTATTATTTTAAGTCTCCCAATTTGTAGTAATTTGGTACAGGAGCCCTATCTCCTATATTAGGAAACTGATATACTGGGATTTACAAAATTTTTGCCATGTAATCTAGAGCAAAATATCAAGGCTCTCTGAGCATCAGTTTTCTATCTTAAAAATGAAGGTGAAAAGAACAATCTGGTTGTTTTTATAATTATATGATTTCCTAAATTGAAAGTCCTTAAATATTGCATGGTGCAAAGGAAGCCCTCAAAACATCATAACTATTTTTATTGCTGATTTATTATCCTGCCAACTAATTTTAAACACTTAAGAACAAGAACTGAAATATATGTATCTTTATATTCTGACAGAAGAGCCTAACACTATTCCCATTCAAAACATTTACCAACCTGGGCGCCTGGGTGGCTCAGTCGTTAAGCGTCTGCCTTCGGCTCAGGTCATGATCCCAGGGTCCTGGGATCGAGTCCCACATCGGGCTCCCTGCTCTGCGGGAAGCCTGCTTCTCCCTCTCCCACTCCCTCTGCTTGTGTTCCCTCTCTCGCTGTGTCTCTCTCTGTCAAATAAATAAATAAAATCTTTAAAAAAAAAAAAAAAAAAAAAAAAAACATTTACCAACCTGAAATAGAGAAGAGTTAGGATCTACCAACCAATTACACTGCTCCATAGCAGTGTTAAGGATATGTTATTAAGAAAATAATGATTATCTGAAGTTAGACCACAGTTTAATAGTTATTTAAACTTTAAAAAAAAATCTTCCTGATAATTCAATAATGCAGGGCATTAAAAAAAATAGGATATTAAATGTAAAGTAGACTTTATAATTTCACCAAATGGAAGATCTTTTAAAAAACATTTTCGGACAATCACTGAAAATTAAATATGGTTGCCTACCTCTAATTGCTTTAATTATCCCAAGATTTTCAGTCTTTGACAAACCAAATTCAACATTTTTCATCAACATTACTTCTCAGGTACTCCCAAAGTAACTTGAGCATGGCTGTCCTCTCTCCGAATGAACCTGAGACCAAGACTTTTTTCTCACAAACCAGTCAGAAGCAGCCCTAGTTTGGAGGGCTGTTATCACAGCACAGATTACATCATCTGTTCATCTTGGCTAGCCCTCATAGAGTGTAGAGGTTTTGGAGGTGTCTCTTTGGCTAGAGTTTCTTGTTTCACCTATTAAAGTACTTTGTTACCAGCAAGTCTGCCACTGTATTTCTGGGCTCCACCCAAGGAGCTTGACTGTAAAGCCTTCTTGGCTGGTGAAGAAGAAGCATGGGAGAAAACTGTATCTGACAGGACTCTACCAGCCTAGACAAGGGGGAGCTGCCTAAATGGATTAGGAATCCCTCTCTCTGGTAAATTTTTCAATAAAACCAAATCATACAAATAACTATTTCAAAAATACAACAGTACCCCTATTTCACACTTCTATCACTAGAACTAGTATAGTATGTAGCAGGAAGGTATCAAGGACACTTTTTTAGTACAGGATTAAATAAGAATGTCTGGAGATAAAATCTCTGCGTTCAAATCTTGGCTTCATCATTAGATGTGAACACATGGGCTAGTTACTTTACCTCTGTGTTATTCTTTTCCTTTGCCTATGAAATGAGTTAATAAAAGGACACAAAACACAACTTTGCAATAATGATTCAATGAGTTAAGGAATGTATGCTATGTAAATAGGTAGTCAGTAAATGTCAGCTTTTATTTTAATAAATATTCATCTTGAAGAAAAGCATAGAAGATGAATTTATACTGACCGGTTCCAGAAGAGGTAAAGCTGTCCTTTCCAGGAAAAAAATAACAATTCTTTTTCAAAATGGTTCACTTTAACATACATACAGCTAGAGTCCATAAATGGGTTCTCTAAAAAGGCAAATAAATAGCATCCATTTTCCTCACTAATGTTTGGAACCAAGTGTGATATAATACAAATGTGATGACCTCCTCATAAAGGGAGAGAGGGGGGATGCATTCAGGTTATACATTCTCTGGGTGTCACTTTGAAGTAACAAGCACTCCCAAGGGAAAGATTGAGCCTGCAGAGCAGACCCAAATGCTAGGTCAGTGCCTCCCACTAGTCTTGATGAGGATTGTCTCAGTCTGTCCCAGCTGCTATAATAAAAATAGCATCAACTGGGTGGCTTAAAGAGTAATCCTTTATTTGTCACAGCTTTGGAGGCTGGGAAGTCTAAGATTAAGAGGATGGCAGAATTCTCTCAGTGTCCTCACTACCAATGGTAGATGGGGCCAGGGAGCTCCTGGAATCTCTTTTATGAGGGCACTAATTCCATTCATGAGGGTTCCACCTTCATGGCCTAATGGTCTTCCCAAAGGCTCCACCTTCAAATACCATCACACTGAAGGTTAGGTTTCAACATACTAATTTGAGGAGGACATAAACATTCAGTGTATAGATGATAGGGAAGAAGCAAGGGAATAAAGTCACTAATGTGCCCACTGCACACTCAGAACCTTTGAATAGATTTGTTCAACACAATTTAGAAATGTGAACCAATGGCTGACACTCACCAACCAGACTACTCTCAGCACCTCAGTAAAAACTTGGGGTGCTGAGGGGATTTGTTAATGAATAAAGAGCATTATGAATAAAGAGCCTTGGAAAAAATCTTCCCAGGGTTACACTGGGGTGGTCATACAGGGGCATTCAGTGTGACATTCTAATAATATTTTCACAAAAGCTCTTCATTTTGTAGACACCGAACTAATGCTTGAGGGTAGAGAGGGAATTTTTGCAATTAAAAAAAATTGTTAAAACAACTGGTTTATCTAACTAACGGGCTAAAAGATAGTTGAAATATACTAGACCATGAGCTTCTAGATGTAAGCCTTTGTCAGCTGATGAAGAGACCTAGAATTAGACATCCTGGGTTTGAATTTTGGCTCTGCCTGTTATTAGCTGTGTGACCCATACAAAGTACAGTGACCCCACTTAACCTCTCTGAACCCCAGAGGGTTCACATACACAAAATGGTGACAATAGCACACACCTTAAAGATTGATGTGAGGTTTAAATGAGTGAATAAATGCATTACTTAGAAAGGTACCCAACACATAGTAAGTGCTTGATGTTTGTTAATAGTATTATTCTTAAGATTGCCTCTTTTTTCCCTTTGTAGCCTCTACAATGACTTGCACACAGCAAATGTTCAAAAAATGTTTCATGGAAATAGGAACCAAAATTCTTTACCAAACATTTTAGCATTGTATTTCAAGGGCTTATTATATAAGTGTAATGGAAGAAATCTATAACTGGGCAAACCTCCGTAAATATAAGCAACCAGTAACTCAAATTTCATTTAGGTAGAAAGGGAACTCTTAAACAAAAATTAATGCAAAACCCTGCAATGAGCCACCTGAAGCTTTAGAATTGATTTATCAGAAACATGCTGACAGGCATTTAATAGAGCTTATGGTCAATATACTGACATGGCACAGCCACGGTAGTCGCCTCAGTTACAGAAAGAGCCATCCCTTTATGAAAGCCTGGAGTTCATTTAGAGGAACACTTCCAATGGAATCGCCATTTTTAAACTGTAAAAGTGATATCTAAATGTAAGACAGAGGGAAGAAATTAACATGGACCGCATGCCAACCCATTGCTGGGAACTGTATTAAGCACTTTAGGTATTCAATCTTATTTAATCCTCACCACCACCCTGTGAGGCAGGTATAATTATCCTTTTCTTTTCTTTTTTTCTTTACAGATGAGGAAATAGACACTCCAATGTTATGTGAATTCTCAAGATCAGACAACTAGCAAGTGAAGGAGCTGGAACTGGCACTCACATTTATTTAATTACAAATATCTTGCTGTTAGCAATCTTGAAAGATATGAAGAGAAGTAAGAGGGGAAGAGTTTTACTTCAACTCAAAGTGAATTTTCTGCTTCAGTAAAACTGTGCCAACACATGTAATGATATTTTACTAAACATGGAAATGTCATATTTAGGAGAACACAGGGATATAAATGAGAATTCATGTGCACCTGTATGTGTTATTTTATGATTTTTTAATATCATTCCAGAAGAAACTTCATCAGCTGGAATTTAAAATATGAAGGCAGTTGAGAATTCCCATAAAGATTAAGGCATAATAATTTGAATTCCACTCAATGATATGTACTCCTTTGAACCTATTCTGCTATTACTTAAAATGAATTCAGCATCTAGATTTCTATGTGGAAAACCACAGTGCTGCTGTGCTCCGGAGCTTGTGGGCCAGGTAAGCTTATGTTGCCAAAAATGCTTTTAGAAGAAAAGGTAAAAATAAAACATGGCTGAAAAGATTGCATCAAATATGTAATTTCTAGATGCAGTTATATATGTTGTATAAATATTTTAATATTGTGCCCACATACTGTAAAAGGTGTGGAGAGAAAGTAGCCAATTTTTTCAGAGCAAACTTAACCTCACAGATAGCCCACTACTGTCAACTCAAACTAACCATATTTTAAATTCTCACTGCCCAGATTTTAAAACTTCCGCTTACTTATGTTATTAATATGGGTTTTCTGATAAATGTTATGTTGTTATCAAACAAGTTTATTTTTAGAAAGCTTGAGAGAAAAATTGTAGGAGGAAAGACTTTCAGGCGGTATCTATTACCCTAACCTTCTGGTTGTCATCTGTCTGCATAATCCCCTTCCCTTGAGTGGATACACGGTCCATGACTTGCTTCTTACAAATGGAACAGCAATGAGATGTACGTGATTACATTGCAGAAGTTGTAATACCCATCTTCCTGATTCTTTCTTGCTAGCTTTGAGAAAACAAATAGCCATTTGAGAGAATTCACACGGTAACAAACTGACAGAGGCCTCTGGCAAAAAGCAAGAAACTGATGCACTCAGTCCAACAACCTGCTGGGAATTGAATGTTGCCAATAACCATGTGAACCTGGATGGAAGTAGATCCTTCCACAGTTAAGCTCAGATGAGACTGCAGCCCTAGCTAATGCATTGATTGTGACTTTGTGAGAACCTGAAGTAGAAGACTCCTAAATCAAGCCAGAACTATGATATTATAACTGTTTTGATCTAATCCACTAAGACTGTGGTAATATTGTTCTGTATCTATAGATACCTACTAGATATTGCAAATGTATAGGCTCTTGATTTTAGAGTTTTTTAATCAACATTTATTTATTAAGCACCTACTATATGCTAAGATTCATCCTAGGGTAAGGATATGGTTTCTGACCTGAAGAATGTTTATTCTGTTTATTCTTTTGGAAAAGACCAGATGTGTAAGAAACAAAGTATAATACCTATCTCACTAGATTGTAACAGCGAACAAATGAGACACTGCATGAAAACACTTATCAGTGTGCCTGACATATAATAGCTATTAGTGCATTTAAAGAACATTTTTTGTTTGTTTGTTTAACATTGAGTGGTGTGCCTGTGAGGTCTTTAGGTAAAGAGACAAAAGTGGGGAGCCCACTAACAGGTGGTGAAATATAAAAGACCTGAGTGGACTTGCCAAGACAAAAAAAAGTCATATGATAGTAGATAAATCTGGGAGATAGAGAGTCATAGAAGTCCTACATTAGAACAATAGTAGGAGGAAGAAATGGAGTAACAATAATGGTAGAAATAGTTTCTATATGGTGAAAGAGGAAAGACAGGCAATGATTTTTAATTGCCTGAAGGACTAGATCCTAATCAAAGCAATCCTACTAACTAAAAAAAACTACTTCTCTAGTTATTGTAGTTAGAAGATATTTATTATCTTTAAAAATTTTCCCAAATCATTCTACTAAACTAGAAAATATTCAGTTAAGAATTATGTCATCTGGGGGCACCTGGCTGGCTCAGTCGGTAGAGTGTGTGACTCGATCTAGGGGTTGTAAGTTCAAGCCCCACGTTGGGTGTAGCGATTACTTAAAAATAATAGAATCTTTAAAAAAAAGAATTATGTCATCTGATCTAAAACATTGAATTGTGTTTGAAATTCAGCTGTGACATTCCTTGGTAGCTGCTATCAGATACGTTTGTGCTTAGTAAATCTATTGCCAATAAATTAGTTATTATTTGTTATTCCCAATTATGTTTGGAAAATTTATTTCCAATTTATAGTTATTACTGGTTATGCCCAATTATGTTTAGAAAGTCTATTGCTAATCCATTGGTTATTATGAATTGTGTTTGAAATTTCAGTTATAGCTGTTACCAAATATGGTCACACTTGGGAAATCTGTTGACAAGTAAATCTTAAAATCCTGCTCAGCACTATATTCTAATGACTTTTTCTTTGCACCTAACTGGAATAATCGATTTAGCCAATTAACAAATGCTGAAAAATAACACAATATTGTATAAAACAGGGCAGGATTCATAGCAATGGATTTGTTACTTGAAGCAGCCCTTCAAATTATCATAGAGCCACAAGCTTCAATGAAATTAGAAATGTCTAAGAGAAACCAGGAAGAATTCAGACATATTACCATTCAAAAGTGAAAAACAAAACAAACATAAACAAAAATCTTATTACTAGAGTAATTATGTAACTTATCATCCAAACTGGGACACTTGCGAGAGTGAACAAGTTAACATCCAGGTGAAATCCTGAGCGAACTGACCGAAGCCACGACAGTCACAACCACGTGGGATTGTATTGTTACTTACTGTTCAGTGTTAATGATTATTGTTTTTAGTCCCCTTGTTAGCCAGCAATGATTTTTTTTGTTCATGTGGTAGTTCTGAAGGGGAATAATGTGAGGGTTAGAGATTTTCCAGCTTATTTTATGAATAATAATAATAATAACTATATGTTTAGTGCTTTATAGGTAATAGTTTTAAAGGAAACTTCCCATGAGCTCATAGTGTAGGATAATAATTTCATGATCTAAGTGTTCATTCATTTAATGAATACTCATTGAGTATCTTCTACATGCCAGGCACTGTTGTGGTTGTCAGGTGTACATTGAACAACAGGACAGATGAGGTTCCTACACTCTGAAGCTTATATCCCAGTGAAAAAATAGAAAATGATTTCACTGGAACAAAGCTAACCAATTAACACCGATATTGAAACATTTACTCCAGACTTATTAATGCTTTATGCTTACTAACTGAGTTAAACAGTTGGTCACCTTGCCAATTATTACCACCACTGTAGAGATAAAGAAACTAATCCTTAAATTTACTAAGCAGAGCCACAGCTTGAATCTGTAGCATACTAGATAAACAGGCATGTGGTAAATGGGAATCAAGTTGAGTATTCGAATGTAAAGGTGTTTTAGATATTGTGGAAGAGACAGATAGATAGCTGATCATCAAAATCCATATTTTCATTTCTTCCTAAGGTCACACAGAAGCCATGAGTCCTCTCAATTAGATTAGTTAGGTGACCTGAAACTCAACAGGAGAATGTGAGAAGTGATGGCTGACATTTTCAGACCTGGATCATAAAAATTTCTCATGTGGTGACACTCAACAGCCCCACTCCATTTCAGCTGGAACTGAAATAATGTCCACTAGGCTGGGTCACCGGATAACTGTGTGGGAAGGGAATCACACAAACTTGTTCCCCTGTCTTATACCGTCACAAGATGGAGAAACAAGCTTCTCTTGTGTTTGAACCAGTATATATTTTGCAGTCTTTCCATTATAGCAATTCACCCATCTTCAGTAAAACAGAAATCTTCTGTAAATGCCTTACAGTTATACCGCATCTTCTCCCTACCCTGCTTTACTATTAATCATGGCACATTTTTCTCCTGAATCTTGATGTAGCTCAAATTCTTCCAAAACTCAGTGCTACAGACAACCAATGCTGAATAAAATGATGACACAAAGTAAAACCTGGTATCATCATATTAACTCCCACCAATTTACAAATGCAGGAATGGAGGCCTGGAGAGGTGATGAAATCTGACTTATATCACCTGGAACATGAAGCTGGACACAGATATTGGGGCCATCTGTCTACCACAGCAGGCTGGAACATATCATACCGAGAGGTAAGTGAAAATTACTGTCTAAAATTTTAGGATAACCTTTTAGTTGAAGATATATTGGAATATTATCTAATCTGTATTCTGGAATCCTATTAAAACCAATTCTTAATTTTTTTGCCAGGGGTAGGAAGTAGGTCATATTTTACTAAAATGAAGGTACCATTTTAATAGGACTTAAATGTATCAAATATAGCTTGAAATAATGGAGGAGTGACAGGATCTAAAGTAAGTTTTGATATATGGATTTTCTTTTAAAATTATTTGCAGTGATAGAACTTTAGTTTTGTTACATTCCTGGAACTTAGAATAATAATAAAAGCTTAGTAATAACTTGGCACATAAGTATTCAATACATGGTAACCGCTACAATTAGTAGTATTTTTATTATGTTATGTTTTCAAGGGACTAGAGTAGAGGTTAAGAGAGTGGGCTCTACCATCACACTACATGGACTTAACTCTTGATTCTACCACTAACTCTCTGATATGGCTTTTTCCTCTACTGACACATTAGGAAGTTGAAAAAATACCACACAGATGTATTAAGAGAATTGAATAGAAACTATATGTGAAGTGCTTACAACATTTGACACATGGCAACAATTCAATTAATGTTAGCTCTTGTTAATGTAAGGAAATGCAAAGAAAAGGTTGTCTGAAGTAGTGGAAAATCAACTATAATTTCTGTCACATATAGTTCAGTCTAGAAAATAACCAAGTAAACAAATATGCTAAAATTAAATAAATGATTGAAATGCCTTTTGATGTATTATTAATACGGAAAAGTTGTGTTCTTTGTAAATGCTTTTCACCAAAGGGAAAAAGGAAATTTTTAATGCCTGAAGAGGACCTAAGTTTGGGAATATAATAAAGCTCTTACTTAAAGCCTACTCCTCCTGTTCCTCACTGAAACTTTGAAGGCTGGGGTGATTTCTATCTCATTCATCATAGTATCCTAAGTGATTGACATATCGCCCTTTCACTGGCAGCATATAAATATGTTTTGAATAAATAAATAGGTTAGTGGCTATACTCAGGTCATTGTATCTATCCAAACCTTAATTTTCTCATCTATAAAATGGGAATATGAGCACCCAATCCGGCAACATATTATGTGGGACATGTGACTTATATAGTCTCCAGGCTCTAGCAGGCATTGGAAATATGTGTGGCTATTAAAACTCTAAACACTGCACTGCATGACACTTTATAATTATCAAATGTAAATCTCACAGTTACATCATGAGGTTAGTATTTTTCTTAGTTAAATCTCTTCTGTTCACTGGAAAACAAAACTAATTTGAGTGAACCTAGGGATAAAGGGAGAATTTATTACATGAACATGGTCATGTCTCATGGACCCCAAGGGCAGCAACACACACAAAGGATTACAACCAGGACACAGAAAATCATCCAGCCCCCAAGCACCCTCTATTCCAGTCTCTCTGGGTCTCTCACAACCATCCATCCCTGAATATCTACTTTGTTTCTCTCTTTAGATGGTTTTCTCTGCTTTTCTGTAACATGGCAAAAGATGGCTGCCTGATGCCTCACCAGCCCAACAGTCAAGCCAGACTAAGTTTAGTGCCTTAGGCTAAATTCCAAACTCTCAGGAATAAAAGCAGATTGGTTTAGCTTGGGACAGGTGATGCACTCTGTACGTCCGGGAAGAAAGATCAAATACAAACACGGGTACCGAGCTCTACACTTAATGTTGGGGGAGGTAGCATGGTTAGTTCTAGGGGAAATAATATCACTGTGGGCTGGATGTTACCCTATCAGATTTTAATATTATTATATTCATTAAAAAAAAATTAGACAGGGGTCAGAGAGTTTGAGTAACTTGCTCAGAACCACAGAAAAAGTGAAAAGCTATAACCCAAATACTGTCTTTCTGATTCAGATAAACACTTTTCTGTGAGCTTGCCTCCCATTAAGTAATACTGAGACCTCTGATCTCTTAACTTTTCTGTATTAATCTCTAAGGTGCTTTTAAACATTTTGGCTTACTCTGACTAATGCCTAATTCTGGTATCTATTAAGCTATAAACATTCTGAAGTCTACATTTCCATTTTCCTGTTCTTTTCAAACCTTTTCTTTTTCCCCCTGCACCACAGAACTAAAAGAAGCCCACTTTGTGAAATATAGGCCTCAGGAGGAGAGCAGTTCTAAGAACATTAGGTAGCAAAACACTTGCAAACTTTTGAAGTATATTTTGAACACAGCTGTCTCTGGAACTGAATGCACTGTGCTTTGGCATTCTCCCTTCATTTCTAAGGATATTAGAATAAAGTTTTTAAAAATGGTATGAATCCTCAAGACCCTTCTCTGATAAATAAAAACAATTAAAAATAATTTTGTCAAGTAGAGAATAATATCTGTGTGAATAAAATACTCACTAATGAGTTGGCCTGGAAATTCTGTCCTTCTAGCACTGACTTCAAGCTAGTATTTCCAACTGGTTTACCCGAGGATGATTACATTATTGTGTGTGTGTGTGTGTGTGTGTGTGTGTGTGTGTGTGAAGAAATGGATAACCTCAGATAACAGATCACCGAGATCAGTTCGAAGACTATGATTAAAAAGAGAAATTGAAATTCAAATTTATCTTACTTATCCTTGTGTCTTCTTGTTAGCTGTCTGCATGCAATTGGAAAGGAAGATATTAATCAAAAAATAATTACCAATACAGAAAAAAACTTTATCATTTTTTTTAAAGATGTTGAGAAGAAGAAAAAAAAAAGTTAAATATTGGCAACCCAGCAGTTTGGAAACTTTGCCAAGGCTTTAAATTTGAATGTGAACTATAGGAGAGCATTCAGAAAAAGAGTGAAATAAGCAGGTTTCATTGTATTTAATTTGGCCTCTTAAATGTAACATGATGGAACTTGTAACCTAGAAATATTTTCTTAGGTATATTCACTAGGGAAGGTAAACATAATTACAGCTGTTCAGACTTCATGCAAACCAAATTGGCGTTATGGACAATTAATCTTTTGAAACGTTAAGATAGCTCTGTAATTTCTCACTTTTGTAAAAAGTAAGAGGAAGGCAATATATATCAAACGTTAATCAGTAGGCCAGAAGTTTACTTAATTGACAATATAAGACAAAGCATCACTAAATTTCTATTACATTGGGGCAACCCATAATTCACAATAGTCTAATAGTCCTGAGCATGCATAATTATGTCCTAATTCTTACCTACCTAAAAGAGTAATAAATTGGGCATTAGCCTTTTTTCTCTTGTTCTTTCGGTATAGTTTGATTGAGATAACTCATCAAAGGGTTGGGATATCTTAGAATAAAGTGGTTATAACGTCCTCTCTACCCATTCAGGCAGAATGTACTGTGCTGCTTACAGCCCTAACAACAAATAAAACATTTGACCAAAAATAAAAGGACCATGGTTCTTGGATGAATTGGAAATAAGGAGTTTAGCTACTATGGACTTGGAAAAATCAAATCAATAATTATTTTAAATCAAATTCCTTACTGTGGAATAATAAGAAATATATTTGATCCTGGAACAAAATTCCTCAAACCTTCGTAATTTCCTGAGTGCTAAGAGTCTCTTTTTTCATTCATTAGGAGCCCCTTCCAAGCTTATGCTAATGAGTAGCTTAAGGTGGGGCTCTTAGATAGCCTGTGGATGGGTGGAGCTGGTCACCAGAAAGACCAAGTGACTAGAAGGTTAGAACTTTCAGCCCTCCCACCAACCTTTGGGAAGGGAAAGGGGGAGGGGCTGCAAATTAAGCTCTATAAAACTCTTGAACAACAGTATTCTGTGAACTTCCAGATTGGTGAACCAGAACACATCTATATGCCAGGAAGGTGGTGCAACCCAAACTCATGGCGACAGAAACTCCTTTCAGGGATCCTTCTAGACCTTACCCTATGAATCTCTTCATCTGTCTGGTTGTCTCTATCCTTTAATATCCTTCAAAATAAACCAAAAATCTAGCAAGCAAACTGGTTTCCTGAGTTCTGTGAGCCTCTCTAGGAAATTAATGGAACCCAAGGAGGGGGTTGTGCGAATCTCCAATTTATATCCAGTTGGTCAGCAGGACAGGTAACAATCTGAATTTGTGATTGGCATCTGAAGCGGAGGCAGTCTTGGGGGACTGAGCTCTTAGACTATGGGATCTGACATTATTTCCAGGTACAAAGGTGCCAGAATTGAGTTAAATTTGTGGGATACCAGGTCAGTGTCACTGAGAATTGGCGAATTACTTGGTGATGTAAGCAAGAAAAACAAGTTGGACTTACCATTAAAGAAGTAAGTTAAAATTTGCCTTAGAATGATGGTCAATTGGATTGGGGGTAGATATGTAAATGAAAGGTCTGGTTTGAAGCTAGGCTGAAGAAATTGTCTGAGTTAAAGTAGGGTGGGACAATGGCCTATAATATTTCTGACACTTTTACTGAAAGTCAGAGTTAGCTATTAGGTGAGTTTCTTATAAAAGTCAGAAATACACAGATTGGTCTTTGCAGCTCTCAATTATGTACCCACACTTAACAGAGAGAAGCTAATTACCTTGACCATATGTTTCCTCCCCTTTTCACTGGGAGTCTCTCATGTTTTGCCTTTCCCTCTTCTTGTACACTGCATTGCATTTTATTTTAATTGCCACCTTACTATCAAATGAAAGGGAAATATTGCTGTAGGGATGGGTGAAAATTATAGGTTTCAACATTCCCCAGATGGGCTGGCTCCCTGGCTTAGGGGCCCTGTTTTCCAGAATGTAAGTTTGAAGGTCTTGGCCCAATTCCTAACCCTGAATGGACAACAACACAGCATGCAGCTTGGTAAACATGACTTTCTATAAAAGTTTTGGAGTTGAAGAAAGAGCTCTGGCGTCCCAGTGTTTTGACTGTGTGGCCATGCCATATAACTTCCCTCAGATTCAACTCTAAATTAAGTTCTGTAGACTAGTTAACCTCTACTGTCTTTTTTAGTTATGACTTATTTTTTTACCTAAACTTTAGATGAGGTTCCTTCTCCTTTTCAAGACTTCTTCACTTTCCACCCCATCCAATCCCAAGACTGTTAGGTGCATTCTTCCATCAAAATATGTTATTGCAATTCATGTTCACCCACGGATCTGTCCCTAGATCTAGATCTGCATCCTGTAGACAGAGACTCTGTCTTATTCATCTTTAGAACATCAGCTCTTTGCATAGTGTCCAGCCCATGGCAGGTGCTCAGTAATCACTGGTCGAATTGGTAATTAAAAAAAAAAAAGAAGAAGAAAGGAAGAAAGAAATGAATGACTTAACATCAATCACCCAAATAGTGATGATGATGAAACTAATTTTTCCCCCTGATCTCCTGAGTCCAATATTGACTTTGGAGGGGCCTAGAAGGTAGGAGAATATTCCCCTTTTATTTCATACATGATGATATGAACAATAATAACTGAAATGATTGAATGCTTAGCATAGACTCATGAATGAAATTATCTTATGGAATAGGCACAACAAACATCTGAGATAGGTATAATTGATATCATCATTTTAATGACAAGAAAATTGAGATTTAGAGTTATGTAATGTGTTCCAAGTTTCACAGCTAGTGAGCAGTGAAGCTTGAATTTGTGGTTAATCTGACACCAAAACCATTATTTACCCATTATGGGATTTTGCCTCCAGGCTCCAAGCACTAAAACGCACCAGTGGTTGAGCTAGGACCCCAACCCTAAATCTCCATTTCCAGTATTTTCTGCCAGTCTTCATGAAAGCAAGATCTACTTATAACTATAATTAGAATTATCTATCCATAAGTTTTTTAGAAGTGGACTAAACTTAATTCAGTGAAAGTTACCTTGTAACATGAGCTGATGAACTCAGGGAAGCACTAAATGTTTTTTATGTTTCCTCTCAGTAGATGCCAGTCACAAATGACAGTAGAGCATCACTAACTATAAAAGGATATACAGAAACTAGGTGGCTGATACAATCATGATTATTTTCATTTTATCAGAGAAGAAGATACAATTAGGAAACAAGGTTTGGTGAGATGTTTTCAGATAAGTAAGGCACTTGGATAATATAATAACAGCTAAGGATACCTCTTAAAAGGAGAAATGGGGTGTCAATTGAGAGACATAAAATAAATATATATTTGTGTGTGCATTGTGTCTGTGTGTATATTGTGTGGAAACTGATAAACTATATATATATTCCATATATGTGTAGGCATATCTAAAGAATGCCTGAAGGTAATTGCTTATTCTTTCCCTTTGTAGGAATATCATGAAGAATATCTTCTCTCATTTCTTACATCCTAGATGCCTTTGATGATGTCATGACATGACTTTGCATTTTTTTTTTTTTGTCCTATTTATGTAGCAAGTTAGTCACCCTCCACAATTGATGGACACCTTTTTGTTTTGCTTCATCAGTCTCCATAAAGATGGTGTCATCACCTGAAGACAGGGATATTCTTTTATGGTAGCCTTGGCTTCTTAACAGCCATTTGCACTAAGCTTAAAAACAGGCGCCTTTAAGCCCTGCTATGAATCTAACTTTTCTGCTGTAAAATGCCTATGGTATTGGAAACAACAACATTCAGCTAAGATGCTTTTGTTAAGTGTCTTTTGATCAACCTCTGATAGGAAAATAGTAAACAAACAAACCTCCCTTCCATTTAGACTTATTAAATATTCAAGTGATTCCTCAAATATACTCAGCCTTGCTGTGGCTTCATTAACGTGCAGCTCCACTGCATTTTACGATGGAACACTGGTACAATATGCTTCCTGCAGTGGCTGCCCACAAGCAAATAGATTGTTGCATTCTTCACCAGTCACAGCTCAAAAGTAGTCCAACGTCAAGAGTATTATAGTAATCAAGGCTGCAGGTTAGAGGCATGGATAATGATTGTAAAATCCACATCAGTGAAAAAAAGAGGCCACAACTTCCTCATCAAGTGCAGATGGGAATAACAAACAGCTATTTCTAGTCAAAGCTTAGTGCCCCTTATTCTGGAAGTCACTTCTAAAGACCTGCTTTAGAAAGCCTACATGTCCATCAAGAGGCCATGTTTACTGGCGACAGTATTTGAAAATACCAAAATTGATAACTTGTAAGACTATGTAAACAAACAAACAAACAAACGAAAAACCTAATGTCTACCATCATATGGTAAATGAAAACAACGACATAAAGGAATCAAGGACATATATGAACGATGATTGCAATTACTAAAAGTATGTAGGCATGGGGACAGATATTAAAAAAAAAACAGCAAACTGTAAAACCTATAACAATGAACTCTGTTGTTTACTATATGCCAGGCATTTCCCAAAGCTTTTTATATTATTTTATATAATTCTTAAACCAATCTGGATATCTACATTTGTATACACTTATAGATAAGAAAACAAAACCAATACTAAAAAAAATGAGTGATGCCCCCAATGTCAATTAGCTAGATGAGAATATAAAACTGTGTTCTGTTCAATTACAAGTACTTTCCATTATGGTACATTGCTTTCTCATGGTCAATGATGTTTTGTTGAATGACAGAATTATACAGATTTTTATCTCCTCTACTTTTCTAATTATATTATGCTGACTTTAAATTCAACTTTTAAATATGCTTTGGACTATACAAAAACACCATGCTCATCCCTAGATCCAATATTTCAGCTTTACTTTATAGACTTCTACTGAAGTCCAGTAAGTCATACTGGAGCTTGTTTTAATCAGCTTTAGCTCAGATTGTCTCTGTCTTTTTAGAGCACCACCTGAACACAAGCCCATAATGAATAATTAGCTCAGAAGATTTGATTTTGAAGTGTAATGTGCACTATACTTTTTGAGATGGGATTTTGAATCTACATGGAGACATGTGATATTCGCTTCCAAAAAATCTTTTGCAAAAACTGATGATATATTAGAATCAATGTTTCTGAAGATCTCAGGAGTCAACATAATCATGTGGGCAGGATTTATTCACACAACAAATCCAATAAAACAGCTGTGAAAGGTATTAGTAATAGTCATTAAAGTAACCTTAACTCCTGCATGGCCCCATACATACAACTTCTCTAAAAGGAACTGCTCAATTTTAGATTATAGTCAGTTTTTCATTCGTTTACATATTCCAGAAATATTTGGTGTGTACCTGTTCATTGCGGGTACTCTTCTAGACCCTAGGGAAGGAAAACCCAGTGATGATCATCAATAAAATGATAGAATCTTAGAGAAGAGAGTCAACTAAACAGATTATTACAATACAATTACAGACATGTAACCCTCAAAAGATTAGTCTGTTGGCAAATATTGATAATATTTGTTCTAGAAAAAGAGAAGTAAACTTACAAAGAATAGTCTGGGGCCTTCCACACCACCGCCTAACAGAACCAGAGTACTTAAAAGTTGTGTGTGTGTGTGTGTGTGTGTGAGAGAGAGAGAGAGAGAGAAAGAGAGAGAGATTGAGAATGCAGGTATACCAGGTACTTCACTAGGTATTCTGTGAGTCAGGGTTGGGAAGAAGGTGGGGTAGTCTGAGCTGATGAAGAGGAGCAGCTACCAGATACATAGATGTTAAGATATGGCCTCTATTCCCAAGGAGCTTACAGTTGAGTGGACATACTAGAAATGAATAATTAAACCATAAGGGAGGATACAATTATAAGCTAAATAGATGCCTCGATTGAAATTTAAAAGAAGGTAGAGAACATCAACGTGAAGTCAGCTGGTAAAGTTCTACAGATGATATGGAATAAAAAGCCAAATTCCAGGGAAGTTAAACCGCAAAGCCATAGTTTGTCAGGGGAGAGTCAATGAAGAAAGGCCTTTTTGCTAGCTTTGAATCAAGTATTTGCCCCTATTATGTGTTCTAAGGTAAAGGCAATGATGGAAATCCTTTCTTCTTTCCCAAAATACCACACCCCAGAGTTAAAAGGTTTTTGACTGGGAAGTAACTTCTACTAAAGACAATCTCAAGCTAAAAATTAGACATTGTATTTCACAGAGAAAAATCAGCATGTTGAGGATTTTATCTTTCCAAGCTATCTTTTTTATTGACAAATATAAAAAAAATGTGTCACACTATTTCTTAGTTCATGGCATTATTCATAGAATCGTTAATAAATAAATGTTTTGAATAATGTAAACATCATGTTTTGAAGTTTTTTTGTTTTTGTAATGTCATTTGGTGGAACAATCTTTTTTTCTCTTTTCCAATAGTTAGGATTTTTATTAATAATCTTAGCCTCAGATGTAGAACAAAAATGGGTAATAACTGAAAATTCCAGGTAGCATAGGTAGATAATATGGGTGCATATAGGTATAGTACAGCTATATCAAATATAGATAGAGAATACACAGAGATAAGTAGACAAGTGCAGGCATTATTCTTCATGTACTATATGGATCAGTTCCTAAATTCTCCTAATAATTCTGTGAAATGAGTACTATAACTACTCTAGATTTACAGCTGAAGAAACCAAAGCAAAGACAGGTGTATAAGTTTCCTTTGGCTGCTAAAACAAACAATCATAAACTTAGTGGTGTAGAACAACACAACTTGATTCTCTCATAGTTATGGAGCCCAGAAGGCCAAAGCCAGTATCCTTGGGCTGAAATTAAGATGTCATCAGAGTTGTGCTCCCTCCCCAAGCTCTAGGGGGGATTGTTCCTTGACTTTTCCAACATCTGGTCCCTCTTCTGGCATTCCTTGCCTGTGGCTGCATCACTCCATCCCTGCCTCTATATTCCCACTGTCTTTTCCCTTGTGTGTGCATCCTCTCCTCTTATCTGTATCAAATCTCCCTCCATCTCTTGGGATTACATTTACTGCTCACAGGGAAAATCCAGGATAAACCCTACCTCAAGATACTTAATCACATCTATGAAGATCCTTTTTCCTTGTTAGGAAACAATTACAGTTTCTAAAAATTAGGAACTGGTATCTTTAGGTAACTTTTATTCAGCCTACTACAAAAGATTAAGTAGTTTATGAAAAGATCATACAGCTTGTAATTTGTGGAACCTCTCAGATAGTCAGTGCATAAGTTTTATTAATGATTCTTATTGCTGACCACTGTCCACCACCAAATTCTAAGGATGTTGCTGAGTGTTCAGCAATTCTAAGAGAATGGAATATTTTAGGGGCAACTGGGTGGCTCAGTTGGTTAAAAATTTCTGCCTTCGGCTCAGGTCATGATCTCGGGGTCCTGGGATCAAGCCCCTGCATCAAGCTCCCTGCTGAGCAAGGAGTCTGCTTGTCCCTTTCTCTCTCCCTCTGGCCCTCCCCTCCATTCATGTTCCCTCTCTCCTCTCAGATAAATAAATAAAATCTTACAAAAAGAGAGAGAATGAAATGTTTTAATTTTATAACAAATTAGATTAAAATTTTACCTACTTCATTAAAGTTTTGGATTCTTCAAGACCCACTTTTACATTAAAGTAATTTGGTTTTCATTACATTTTTAAACTTTACTTCAAGGGTTTAACTGGTATAAAAAGGGTTCTGTTAGTGACTGTGAAGAAGAGGTGCCTGTCCAGCTCAAAAACTAATGTCCAAGTCCTGTTATGACACCACCACAGAGCAACACAAAAATCAGGATTTGTCTTAAATTTTTAAAGCTTTATCTGAAAGGCACATTTTGATTCTAACAGCAAACTCTTTCTTGATTGCTTTCTGAATAATTACTTCATGTGTTTGAGAATAGTTTTAACCATCTTATAATAATGTGAGGAAAGCTTACAACATAATAATGTGTTCATTAAAATAATCTAATAAATTACAAAAACAAATCTATCAGTGGATAGGAGTGATTTTTGTTATAGCACTTAAAATTTTATTTAGGGATAATATAATATGAGTTTTCCCCAAGTCCAGGGAAACCACTTCAAAGAACAGATGCTTCCATCAACCCCTTGCAATAGAGGAGTATTACAAAACCTACTGTTGAAGTTATTTAAATTCCTTAGTGACAGTGCTGCAATGAAAATTAGTCAGAGTACAAACTTAGTTAATTTTATTCTGTGTAGGCAGTCTGATATTAATTATAAGGTATGGTATAACTACCAGTTTCTGGATGGATTGCATAATCAACTGAATAATAATTTGCATATATTTAAGAATCCAGTTGTCTGTTAAGTTTTTCAAGATGTTAAGGTCTGTGAATTTTATGATTATATATATGTGTATGTGTGTGTGTGTATATATATATACATATACACACATGATCATATATATGTATATATACAAATGATTATATAACATGCAGAAATATATAATCATGTATATATATTTTTTATATATAATGTATATAATCTCATACTCTCTTAAGAATCTTCAGTAAAATTTTGAACACTACTTAGGGAAAATTTATAAGCAAAGCACAAGCTGAGTGACAGCATGGAGTCCTTGAAGTAGGATGGACTAGAGTTCTAAGTGTAGGATTTATTTTCTGGCTCTCCATCAATTATTGACTATGAAATCTTGAGCAACTTCTCTGACTTTTCTGAGATGCAGTTTCCTCATCTATAAAATAGTGAGACCATTGACACCTATGTCATTGGACTGTTGTGTTGGTTTAAATGAAATAAGATATGCTTTATAGATTGCATTGCACCTGCAAGTGTTTTCTATTTAAAGTATAAATGCATAATTACTTTTTTTTTAAATGGGGTCCTTTACATATATAAGAGCCCCAAGCCTGAACAAGATGAAACTGTTGCTGGAGTAGGATGCTCAAGACCCATCCTCTATACTCACCCATTACCCCTGACCTCAGCATAGCCTAGAAATTCAGGGCTCAGAAGTGCAGTTTGCACACTATTGACTGGGGGAAGTAAAACAGTGAGCACAGTCTATATAACCTGTACCTAAAGATGAATGTTTCAGTTCTCTCTCCACAGAATATGGATCTGACTATACCTCTCCTAACATTCCAGGAGCCAGAGGCAAAGTACCAACGGAGAGCCACATATCACATGTCTAAATAGTTATAACTTAAACTAACATTCCACTAAATAAAATCTATCTTCCTTTCTGTATTGACACACATGCTTTCAAAATGACCTAGAAGGCCAGCCTTAAACTGAGAATTTCAAATTCCTTGGAGTTCTGACCTCGGGTCTGTGTGACCCCCAGTATATCTTCCCTGTCTTCCCATTTCCAAGACCACCCCATACTACAATGGGCTATGCACACATGCCAGTGGACATTCCAATGAACATGCCAAAGGTTGATTCATACCGCACAGCAAAAGATCCCAATTCACTCTTGGCCACCTCTGTGTCTAGGGAGCATACACTGGCAGAATGAGTTTCCATTAAGACTGATCTGAGAAAGAAGCAAAGGCAGGCTGTGGGAGAGGGTAGAAAGCCTTTGTAGCTTGGAATCCCAGGTTTCCAGTTTCTCGAAGCACGTTGTGGGAGGGGAGTTTGGGCTATAAAATGGATGTGCATTCTTCGCTCCTTCAACTCTTCATACTATTGGAAGGGTACTAGCTAGAGGAGAGTCATGGCAGAACTGCTTTTACAAAAGTCTATGTGGGAAAGGAAGTTTGTAATCTTGACACAGGCTTTTCTGATGCTGTTTTTGGTAGAGTGGAGGACTGTTGTGTCAATTCAGCCATCTTTGCCTGGTCAGTTGTTCCTAGTAACTGGTATCACTCATTTGACCAGTCTTTCACAAGGAAATGGAAACTCTGAAGACAAAATAGAAAACTCTACATTTTCGACATCTGTAGGTGGTGATGAACTTGTATTCATCAGCTTGAGCTGCCATAACAAAATACCACAGACTGATGGGTTAAAAGCACAGAAATTCATTTTCTCACAGTTTTCCAGAGGTTGGAAGTCCAAGATCTAGGTGCTGGCAGGGTTGGTTTCTCCAGAGGCTTCTCTCCTTGGCTTACAGCTGTTTGTCTTTTCACTGTCCCTACATGGCCTTTTCTTTGTGCACATGCATTCCTGGTGTCTCTTCTATATCTAAGGACATCAGTCTTATTGGATGAGGGCCCTACCCTTATGACCTCATTTAAACTTAATTATCTCCCTGTAAAGATCCGATCTATAAACATAGTCACATTGGGGGCTTTACTGATATCATTTAATGAATTCTTAACACAACTATGTAAAGATGGTATATTCTCACTAATTGTTAAAAGAATCTGACTTTAATTAAGATGCCCAGGAATATTTAAGCCAAAAACTGCTACACTATCACTTTGCCTTCTAGTGGCTCTGGTACAGGTAGACTAAGATCTTCCCTTCTGCCCAGCTTAGAGTTGCCCAAGGCAATGTGGAAGAAATACATTGCAATAGGATTTAGGTTCCCACTAATTCTTTAAATAAATAATAGCAACGGCATCCCTGTGGACACTTCTGTGTTCCTGAATTCACAATGTCAAGAACCATGTATAATAAACAGTATTTTGGTAGAAATTTAAGGTAATGCTTATGTCTTAACCACATGATTCCATAATATGACATTAGTCATAAGGGGCTTGATCCTGTTGCCTTTGGTTTATTTTCCTTTTCACTAATTCCTGGCACCACATGCTCCTTGATGAAAATGGAAAGCCTTCCTAGAATGCAGTGAGGAAAAATAAAGTCTCAGCAAAGTTGGTCACAATAATGAACAAATGACGAAACTTCACAAAACATTGGTTGAAAATATTATGTGGGTTTTGTTGTTGTTGTTATTGTTGTTGCTGCTGTTTTGGCAGCATTCTGAATTTCTAATCACAGCCATTGCTAATCAATAAAGAAAGGGTGTAACTTTTCTGTGAAAATCCTTCTCTTCTTTGGAAGTTAGCTGCAGAAGCAAGCACTGGCTGCAGGAGGCATTACTTGTTGCAGCATCTGGCTTCCCTCATGGCTCCAGATGCAGCTTTATTGGCCATGTTGGAGTTGCCTCTGGGCCTGGGGTTTTGGAGGAGGCTGCTGTTTCGATTTTTTTAGAATATCTTTCTTCTTGGAAGCTGTTTTCCTTTGACTAACCTTCAATTTTCATTTGTGAACTAGGAAAAGTGGAAGTTAAAATTTCTTTGGGCTATTTTCATATCCTAGAAATATAAAGCAAGACAAATCTGCCAGAAATAGTCTTTATTTAATACTCTAGTTAAAAATTATGGAATTATAAGTAAACTGTAAAATATTGTTTCAATAAATTTTGAATATTTTACTGTATATAATTCTTCCTTTAGAGATGGATTAAAAAATAGAGAACATATATATTTTGAGGGTGTTTTTTAATGAATAATATTGCTACTTATAAAATCATGTTTTATGAACATTATTATTACTTAATATTATGACATCAGAAAAATTTCCACTTCTGTAATAACTTGTGTCTTTATTTTTGTATTTTTATAATACCTGAGCATTAAGATAATTTTCACAGGAAAGAATAAGATATCCAAGTAACCTTTAGATATGAAGAACAGAAGGAAATTGAATTGAGCTAATAGTGGGAATTACATTAAATAGATTAACATGAACCTATTTCATAGGCCTTTACAGTAAGCTAAATTATAATGAATAAACTATATAAATTTTGTTCAATAGACCAATTACAATTTTTATATAGGAGATGGGGAGATAGGTTGAGTAGGCAATGTGGAGAATAAAGATATAGTGTGGTTCATAGTATAGAAATAATGGTGCCAGTCCGTCAACTGGCATGCATGACAGAATTTGCTGGTCACTTCTGTAGAGAGATTTTTCAGGTCTAATAAAGGGAGAATATTCAAATAGATTTGAGGGGGGTTATAATAGGCCCTGATCTTAGTCCAAGCTAAGCCTGGACTAAGACAAACTGCATTGTCCAATATTCCTTGTCCTTTGGTCTGTTAGCTAGTGATTCTATCTGCATTCAGTGCAACCCACTTTGAATTACATTTTATCTTAGGCTTTCTTTGTATTTGTGGCATAGTTAGATAGCTAAAACAGTGACTTGGGTAGTTTTGATATGTCTGAGTACCAAGATGTCATGAAGGTCAGGACACTCAAAAAACTCATAATAAAAAATGACCTGTTGGTCCTTAAAATTCATGTAAGTGTATATGTTTGAAAGCTGGGTGCTATTGGAGTAAGAAGGCCTTGCCTAAGGACCCACAGGTTCATGATTTTCTCTTCCTGGAGGACATTGATTATTTGGGATTTGGGAATTTATGTCAAGGGCAAGGGTTTGATATGAGAGAACTATGTTGAATATGTGTGAGTTGGGAAGGCTGCTGCCAAACCCTACAAGCCCCACACACATACACTCTCATACACGCATACACACATATATGTAGGTTTAAACAATAAAGTATAGAATATATAGACTTTCCTGTCAGGTAGATCTGTATTCATAACTCAGATTTACCACAAAGTTATTTAAACTCTTACCGCTTTAACTTCCTTATGTGTAAAGGAAGACACAAATCCTTATTTCTGAGGATTATCATGAAGATTAAATAAAAAATATAAATATATATGTGTGTAGTGGAATTCCTGTCACAAGGGAAGTGCCCAGTCAATGATACCTACAAATATGGTTTCAACAAGTCATAGCTTTATCTAAGTTAATTAACTTAAGCTTGACCTGACATAACATATCATATATTCTCAGGAATATTCATTGGATCAATAAATTCTTGTAAAACTGTGTAGTCAAGATTAGTTTCTGAGATCACTAAGTTTCTACGGGCACTTAGAAACTATTTGGGTATAGATAGGCAGGAAAAAAAGGAGTTTTTTTGCAGTGATGTAGCAGATTATATTTTCTAAATACGTTCACAGTATTATCTTCCACCCCACATGATCTCCTGAAATGTAACATGTCATCCCCCGATAAGAGATGTACCCTTGAATGAGGAAGGGGTGTAAAGGAGTCCTGTAAGCACTTTGACCAACAGAATAGGACAGAAGTGGGACTCTTCTATCTGCTCCAAGTGTGACTCTAAACTGTTCTGGCAACTTTTGCTCCTGCCTCTTGAATTCCGGCTTCTATGTAAGAAATGTGACTTCTCTAAGATCAACATATTTGAGAAGCTCATGCAAGTTGAAAGGACCCTAGAAGATGATCTATCATGTTGAAAAAGAGATCAAGGAAAACTAAGGTTCCAAATCTGTGAAGAAGCCATATTTGTATCTGATCCTCCAGCCCCAGATACCCTAGACTGACACAACATGGATCAGAGATCAACTGTCCAGCTGAGTCTTTTCAATATTCCTGACCCACAAAATTGTGAGCATGGCTATTTCAAGTTGCTAAATTTTGGAGTGGTTTATTACTTATCAATAAATAAGCAGGATACATAGTAACAGTTTAATTATGATTAAAGATGGTATCTCTAATTTCCTGCCACTAGACTGCATTATATTGGTGTCTCTTTTCTTTATTCTGCAACTTTAAAATAGTTGTATAAATAAAACCTCTAGTGATTGAGTCAATCAACTTGGAGAGTCTACATGAATGGGAAGAAGATTCTCAAAACTTTAATGATGAGGATGTAATGATCAGATAATAGCAACTTAGCTCAATCCTTGCCAGGTATTGATCCCTAACTGAATAAGCCTATGTGTGACAGGTTGTGTAAGGGTCACAGGCAGCAGGCGAAAATTCTGTATGAAAGATATTATAAGAGTTACTTTCAAATTTGAGCCTCAACTATGGGTTCAATAGTACCATATTCTGAAATTATAAAATGCTAGATTCTAATAGTTTTCTCCAGAAAGTATGGATTTTGAAAATGGATACACTTAGATTCACTCTTCCACCCACATCACTTACTTAAATTCTCTAAACCTTAGTGAGTTTCTTCAAGTATTAAAATGGCTATTGTAAAGACTAAATGTGTGAAATGTACAAAGGGCTGCAGTACACGTGTATATCTTCCCTGTCCTCTCCTAAGCTCAGTCTTAGCTCCTCATTCATATGGTTAGAGCAATAGCTATCATTCTCTCTCATGACCCAACAAATGAATCCAATGAATTCTTTCTCAAAGACAAACCAATGAATCAACCCAATAAATCCAGGGATATGACCCTAACCTAAGATTGCCTGATCACATTACTTCCCCAAAATTAAAAATTAAAAAAAAAAGTATACTAAAAAAATCAGTTGAAAATGTATGCCCACACAAAAACGTGCACACAAATGTTTCTAACAGCTTTACTTGTGATTGTCAAAACTTGGAACCAACCAAGATGCCCTTCAATAAGTGAATGGAAAAAAAAAAACAGTGTATTATATCCATAAAATGGGATATTATTCAGTGATTAAAAGAAATGAACTATCTATCAAGCCCTGAAAAGACACAGAGGAACCTTAAATGTATATTGCTAAGTGAAAGAAGCCAATCTGAAAATACTGCATAATGTATGATTCCAACTATATGACATTCTGGAAAAGGTAAGACTATGGAAATAGTAAAAAGATAAGTGCCTGCCTGGGGTTTGGTGGAGAAGGGAGGGAGGAATGAATAGGTGGAGCACAGGGGATTTTCAGGGCAGTGAAAGTATTCTGTATATTTCTCTAATGGTAGTTATGTCATTATACATTTGTCAAAACCCAGAGAATGTACAACACAAAGAGTAAACCCTAAGGTATAACTATAAATTTTAGTTAATCATAATATATAAATATTGGCTGATCAATTACAACTAATTAGTATAAATTACTATGTACCATATTAATGTAAGATGTTAATAATAGGGGAAATGCAGAGGGTGGGTTGGTGAGATAGCAGATGAGAACTCCTTTCATTTTCTCCTCATTTTTGTGTAAATTTAAACCTGATCTAAAAAATAAAGAAGATGTGGTGTGTATATATATATATGTATATATACACACACACACACACACACACACACACACACACACACACACACACAATGGAATATTATGCAGCCATCAAAAGGAACGAAATCTTGCCATTTGCAACGACGTGGATGGAACTGGAGGGTATTATGCTGAGCAAAATAAGTCAATCAGAGAAAGACATGTATCATATGACCTCACTGATATGAGGAATTCTTAATCTCAGGAAACAAACTGAGGGTTGCTGGGGGGTGGTGGGAGGGTTGGGGTGGCTGGGTGATAGACATTGGGGAAGCTATGTGCTATGGTGAGCACTGTGAATTGTGTAAGACTGTTGAATCACAGACCTGTACCCCTGAAACAAATAATACATTATATGTTAAAAAAAGAAGAAGATAGTAGGAAGGGAAAAATGAGGGGGGGGAAATCGGAGGGGGAGAGATGAATCATGAGAGACTATGGACTCTGAGAAACAAACTGAGAGTTCTAGAGGGGAGGGGTGTGGGAGGATGGGTTAGCCCGGTGATGGGTATTAAGGAGGGCACGTACTGAATGGAGCACTGGGTGTTATACGGAAACAATGAATCATGGAACACTACATCAAAAACTAATGAAGTAATGTATGGTGATTAATATAACATAATAATAAGAAATAAATAAAATAAAAATAAAAATAATAAAGTCTATAAATTAAAAAATAAAATAAAATCAGCCCCTCTTTTGTAGGCAAAGCCAAGTTATATGCTGTTGGCAGAATACATAGTACCATTGGCAGTAATATGCTGCTGGCCCCTTCATGAGGAGAAAAAATCTAAAACAGTATCATGATGACAAACTTCCCCCCAAAGCAGAGGGACACAGAGACAGATCTGGCAGCATTTTAGTTCCTGATTCCATTTGTTCCTGAAGTCCAGATTTATTCCTGACCTCCCTGTAGCTTATTGTTCATCCCTTACTTAAACTCTGGGAGTCAGCATAGCACTATTTCCCAACTTTCCCCTTAAAATCGTTTTCTTTTACCTACAGCTAAGAAAGCTAGTACTAGCACTGCCAAGGACCTCCAGAGCACCTTGTACATAGTACTCCACACTACATGGTTCCCAAACCTAACAGTGAGGCAGTACTTGTATTTTATACTACTTTTACAGTTGCAAAGAATTATCTTCCTTCATTATTCATCTTCTCATATGTTTTCAAACTGTATTATTATGTAGATTTTTCCCCAGCATTTTCACATAATTAATGTAACCTCCACCCTGATGTTCAGAACAATCTGTAACCAAAAAATTATATTTTGATTTCTTAGAAATACTTTGAAGTGTTTAAATATGTAAGTGAATAGAACCAGGACTCATCATTTTCTGAAAAAGTAATTTTAAAATATACTCTACAAAAATATTGTGTTAGGAATGTCAAACCACAATACATGTGTTTTGTGAAAAGGCCGAAACATCTGTTTCAGGATGAATAATGGTTAAAAATGGACTAGAATATCATAGTTTCTTCAAAGCACTTCGGATTGTCTTTACATAAATTTACTCATTTGTTTCTCAGAACTGGGTTTTTTCTCTTTTTCCCTTTAATGCATGAAAGAACAGCAAAATTCAGAAAATTCAGTGACTAAAGTGCCCAGAAGCCAGAGCACAAAGCTGGGTTGTGTGATTGCTTGGACTTGAACCTGTACATTCTACCCTTACATTCCATGTACGGTCTACTGGTCCACAATGTTACTGACACATCCATTCAGCAAGTACTTATTGGATACATACTATAGACCAGGTGAGAATCCAGTGTAATTAGGCAAACCTAATGCTTTTTATCATGGTCTTTTCAAACTAAGGAATGAGAATGGCATTTGTAAGTAATAATTAAAATATAATAACAGTTCCTCAAAAAAATTAAACATAGAATTACCATATGATCCAGTAATTCCACTGCTGAGTTCAAAGCAGAGACTCACACAGATATTTTTATACCAATGTTCATAGCAGCATTATTCACAAAAGTCAAAAAGTGGACAAAACCCAAGTGCCCATTGACAGATAAATGGATAAACAAAATGAGGTATAGACATACAAAGGAATATTATTCAGTCCTAAAAAGGAAGGAAATTGTACCTACAATATGGATGAGGCTTGAAGATATTAATAGTAAATGAAATAAGCCAGTCAAATACTGAATAAGTCTACTTATATGGAATTCCTACTGTAATCAGATTCATAGAACAGAAAGCTAAATGTTGGTTGCCAGGAGCTGGGGGTTGGGGAGAAGGAAAATTAGTGTTTAAAGGGTATAGAGCTTCTGTTTAGGAAGATGAAAACAGTTCTGGGGATTGATTGCACAACAATGGGAATACACTTAACACCACTAAACCATACACTAAAAAATGGTTAAAATGGTAAATTTTGTTATGTATATTTTAAAGAACTAAATATAATAATAAGACATTTCATGTACTGTATTAAACATGTTATACATATCGATATATTTTAATCTCAACAACAATTATGAAGGATATGTCACTATTTTTCCCCATGTTACACATGTGCAATCTAAGAGGTTGAAAAGATTCAATCTAAGATTCAGAGTATGTCAACTATTCTTCAATAATAAAACTAAAGATTCAGAGAGTGACCTATTTTGAAGTTCACTCAGCTAGATAATGGCACAGCTAGGATGTGAACACAGTATTCTTTAACTCCCAAATGTGGCGTATTAATCACCACACTACAGATTATCAATAACACATTGAAGCTACCATACCTTTGCTCTCTGGCTTCCAATATTTTGGTTGAGAGGCTATCTGACAGTTTTGTCTCTCTGTGTGTTTATACTCCTTTGGAAAACATGTCTTTTTTCTCTTGCTTATCCTTTGTTTTTCATTGCCCACAAATTTACTGTGATGTAGCTAGGTGTGACTTACCTTTGGATTTGTATTGCTTGGAGTTTATAGAACTTTGTGAATCAACATTTTAGATTGTTTGTAAGCTTTTTAAGATTCTTGGCCATCTTCTTTTCAAAATTTTAACAATATTTATTAATTACTTTAATGCTAGATACATTTACCATGACCCAAAAATCAGTACTCACTTTTCTCTACCATACCTTTCTTCCATGTTTCAACCTATCTGGGTTTTTGTGGTCGTGGTTATATGTTTTTGTTTTTGATTTTTTATTGACGTATCTTCCCCTTCACTAATCTTTTAGTTTTAGTTTTTTTTTTTTTTTACCTGAGGAAAATCTGCTCAAATGAGATTTAAAATTTGTTATTTTATTTTTGACATTTAGAATTTGATTTTATTTTTTATAGATTCCAGTTTTCTGATTAAATTATTTGTCTTTTCTTCTATTGTCATAAGCATATTAATCAGTTATTTCAAAGTCTAGGTCTGATATTTATATCTATATCTGATATCTTTCCTGTTTTTTCTTTTGTTTTTCAAGATTGGTTTACTTTGGTAATGGTGTCTTTTACATAGTTATCTAGAACGAGAGAACTCATAAGAACACAACAATTTTGTAAAACAGTTCTCAGAGAAAGCTTTATAGTATCAGATAAGCACAGAAATTTTTACAAAAGTCTCCAAAGAAAATACAAAGCCATCACTTAAGAAATTTTCATACCAGGCAGTATCTGTTTCCAAATACCCTCCAGTGGAAAATAATTTTCATATTTTATTTAGAGAAAGACAGATGTTAAACTTCAGGTTTTCAGGGATTATTCACTAATGTCCATTTAATATGAATTCCTTCATAAAGTTAGATCGTATCTGAGGACTATGTCCATATATTTTTCATGAAAACTTTGGATGCCAATTTCTTTTGTTTATTGACAGTCTATTCTTCTAGTAGCAGGATAGAATCACAGAGGTATTTAAATGCATTTTATGGTAAATCCAAGCGTTGTTTCTCTTTCTTGTTGACAGTCAAGAGGAAAGTATTTTTCTGGGCTTTGACACATAACCTCAAACGAAACAAACAAAACAAAACTTATGATACACACAGGGCAATGATGCATATTTTCCTGTTGCTTAAAATCTTAGTTTGGCCATGAGTCAGATGTCAAGAGGCAACCTCAGAGGAAGATCTCTTTCATTGACTGGGATAGTATTCATATAGATGAAGTCACAATAATGTAGATGCTTATAGACACTGTACTGGAAAATAAACATCCAATTGCAGTGGTTTTGTTTCAGTGCTGGGCATCTTATTAGGAAAATGGCATAACTCACAGCTCAGTGAATCATGTAGATGGGTCAAGAGGGGTGAATGTAAGCTTGTGGTTGGGAGCCAACCAAATTTTATAGTGATGAAATCAGTATTTCTTGAAATCAAATTGACAACTGGTGGTGTCACAATCATAATAGAAAAACATAATATGCTCATTATACTGTGGCTTGTAAAATGTATGTACATCATTATCTGAATAGCATTTTGTTTTTTATACTTGTCCTGTGATGTAGGTGGGGCAACCTGGAAACAGACACAAGGACTTGTCTGAGATCTTCAAATTAAAAGTATAAAATATAAAGCATCAAGTTTAGAATTTAAAACAAACCTTCCATTTGTCTTCTAAGAAATCTGCAATTTGACTTTTTGAGCGCCTACTAAAGGTAAAGCAGTGAATTTGGTGCTTGGCCAAGAGATAAATATCAATTTTGGGGGTTCAAAATCTAATGAAAGAGATCAAATTTAGTGAGAGATCCTCTTTTTGGGGCATTGCCCTCAGCTGAAGAATGCCTCTTCACCCCAAGGTAAAGCCTCTAGGCAATTCTTGTCAGTAAGGGGGAATAGTGCCCAGGCCCTATTGTGTCTATTTGGGACAACTCTGAAAGACCCCCTCAGCTCCAAAATTCCCTATAGAATCAGCTGAGGACTTTGTTGTGACCTCCCTGCAGCTCACCATATCCTCCTTCCCAATCCTGCTTCCTCATTTCCACATAGGTGCCACCAACAAACTTCTCAAACACATATCTACTTCAGAGTCTATTTTTTAAGTGCCGCAACCACATTTCTAAGGGTTGCTAAAAATATATAGAAATGATAAATGTGAAAAAAGTATTTCCTCTATATGAAACACTGTATGAACATAACTATGAAATCCACTGTTATATGAAACACGGTATTAACTGTAAGTGGCTTCAGAGGCTATTTGAGAATAATGGTTGGGATATCAAAGACAACACATTGGGGATTAAGTCCAAACTTCTCTACTAATCAAAATTTTATTAATTTGTGGCACCTGGGAGGCTCAGTGGATTGAGCATCAGACTTTTGGTTTCAGCTCAGGTCATGATTTCAGGGTTGTGAGGTTGAGCCCAGCATAGGGCTCTGGGCTCAGCATGGAGTCCACTTGGGATTCTCTCTCTATCTCTCCCTCCCTCTTTGCTCCTCCCCCACACACATGCACTCTCTCTCTCTTTCTCAAATAAATAAAATCTTTAAACAATTTTATTAATTCTTTAATAAAAATTAGTGAAATTCTTGCACATGGTTAAAAAGAGAAACTGCGTGGAAAGTTCTATGTTCAAAAGCAGTACCCTCCTATCTGACCCCCGCCACCATTGCACCCACTCCAAACTTTTGTTAAAATTTTATTACCTTAAGGAAATCATTAACTTTTGAATGATCGTCTCAAATCTCTATTAATTGTTTTATAAATCTAGGTAATATCTTGACTTGATAGGATGTTGGGTAAGGATATTAGCAATTTTCTCTTCCTTCTTCCTCTTGCCTCCATTTGTTTATCACTATTGTGTCTTTATGCCTTAATTGGCAAGGTCTGACAATGCTCAGTAACCAAAATTCAGTCCTTTAGCCCATGAAAACAAGTGTACATTTTTGTGACTCATTCAACATTGTGTAATATGGAACAAAGGATAGTGTACAGTTGACATTTGCTTTACTATTGCCTCAGCCTAATAACTTTAATGTTGCTGTGACCTGGTGTCAGGACAAATAGCTCTCTCTTCTTACCCTCCACTGATTGCTTAAAATCATGCTGCATTTCGGTTTGCATATTATTTTGAAGATATATATCTCTACTTCTCTTCACAAAATTTTACTTTCATTTCTGTCTCTGAGTTCTTGTGTGTGTATGCCCCATAATGGCTGCTTCAGTCCCAAATTTAAATGAGCTTTCCTTTCCAGGGGCACTTGGGTGGCCCAGTCTGACTCTTGATCTCAGCCCAGGTCTCAATCTCAGGGTCATGATCTTGAGCCCCGTGTTGGGCTCCACACTGGGTGTGGAGCTTACTTAAAAAAAAAAAAAAATTAAATGAGCTTTCCTTTCCAGACACTTCTCTCATGTTTACCTAGTCTACGGTTTCTCCAACATGGTGCTATTCACATTTGGGGGCTGTATAATTTGTTGTTGTGGAGGTTATCCTGTGCACTGCAGGATGATTGGCAGCATCCCTGGCCTCTGTCCCCTAGATGCCTGGAGCAATTTTCCTTTCCCCAGTTATAAAACCAAAAATGTCTCCAGACATTGCCAAAAGTCACGTGGAGCTTAAAATAATCTACAATTAATATCCACTAATCAATACAAATTATTTATATAACCTAACTTAACCTATGCATGTTTTTGAGACTGAAAACTAAAACTGCTCCTTTTGGTGAGGTTTTTGCTCCTTGCCTAGGCCTTTAGACCGGTTCACAGGGAATAGAATAAAAGCTGTTGTCTTCAATGGGTCTTGTGGTGGGTGTATTTCTCTTTTAGAAAGATTGATGGGCAGGCTGACATAATTACCAACAACACTAGCATGGTGTTGAAAATGTTTTGCCAACAAAGAAAACTGAGTTGATAAGGCTAAACATAATTTGCAAGAACTGCTTCCTCACAGAAAGCCTTGATATTGATATTATTCTAGTTGTGGGTTCATGATTTCATCTATGTGACCTTCTCATTAATAATCGTATGCCAATTATAAGCACCAACTAACCATCAACAAGAAGAAGGGTGTTAAAGGGAGAGCCAAGGCAGAACTCAATTTTTATTTTGTTGTAATTTTTCAGCAAGGGAAATAACAATTCTAGGATTTAATGGTCCTCTTGGTATTGAAGAGGTTTAGGTCTAGGATTTAATGGTCCTCTTGCTCTTCACCTTGCCCATCCCCCAACCAGCTTTTCAGGAATTATAGGAATTATAGAAGGGAAATCTGGATTGCATTTTAAGAATAGGAAATCCGACTTAATACCCTTAAATTCAAACCAGTGAATACATTTTCCCAACCTTTAATTCCTCAATCAAGAAAGAACAGCATACTGGAAATCTCTAGAAGGCAAGTAACATATTTTTAGTCCCTTCTATGTCCAGATAATCAGAGAAGATGTTTAACCTTCTAATCCTTTTAATACTTACAGTGTTTACCATCTCCCCTCTTCCCCTACTTCCTCAAAAAAGTTAAAGAATTTATGAAAAATCTTACCATGAGTCACAAGTAGCACTTTGGTTAAAATCCATGGCTTCGGTTATCAGAACTCATTCTGCTCTTCTGCCTTCAGAGACCATGATAACTCTCCTTAGAAAAGAGATGAGCCTTTATACTCCTTGTGGGCATAGCACCGCACATCTGATGTGGAGGAAGTAGTTGCTCCTCTCTGTTCATCTCTAGGGGGGTGTACTTTATGCACTTTCGTGGAGAGTAATGGTACATAGAGGTTCCTAACTCTAGTAAACTACTACTGGGTTGATTACTGAACCTTAATAAGTCCATTTAAGAGCCTTATTTATGAAAAATGGAATATCATTTCACCACAGTGTATGAAGTATGCAAGGAAACTCATAAGTTCATAAAGAGTAAGAATTTGTACTTTTGATCCCAAAGAATTAACATATATTTCCTGCCTGGTACTTATATAGCAGACTTTGTACTAGGGCTTTGGGATACAAGGTTATGTAAGCATAGTCTCTCTATTCATTTTCTAGAGTTGCTGTAACAAATCACCAAAAATGAGAGGATTTAAACGACAAAAATTTTTCTGTCACAGTGTGTAAGCCAGAAGTCAGTAAGCAAGGATGTCAGCAGCCCTAGGCTCACTCTGAACCTGCAGGAAAGGATCATTCCTTGCTTCCTTCAGCTTCTGGTGCCTCCAGGCATTTCTTGGCTTGTGGCTGCATCTCTCTATTCTCTGCCTCTGTCTTCACATGACCCCTTTCCTATGTCTCTTATAAGAACATGTGTCATTGGATTTAGGGCACACCCAGATAATCCAGGATGATCTCATTTTGAGATCCTTAGCTTAATTACATCTACAAAGACCATTTTTCATACTCACAGGATCTAGGGTTTAGGGTACGGAACATAATTTGGGGGAGCCACCATTCAATACCTTACAGACTCTTACCTGAAGGACTTTGCAGCTTAATATGGGAGACTGAATAGGCAGAAAAGTGAGATATAGATGCTGAGACAGAAGTTGGTTTAGGGGGTAATGAGCACACAAAGGAATAAAACATATACCACCTGGAGAAATTCAAGAAAAGCTTCACAAAGAAGATAACCCTTGAGCTTGGTCTTGAAACACAAGAAGAATGAAAATACAGGAGAATAAACTAATTTGGGCTTCGAGAGGAGAAAAATATACTATATTCCATCACCTGCAGATGTGTTTTGTTTGGTCCACAGGATATTTGCCTATACAATGTTTAAAGATTAATGGAATGAGTTGCCACCATTTAAACCTGGGATATTTCAGGATGTCCTGCTTCTTTTGAAAAAGTGAAGTATCTAGCAATGTTGGGCCTATATTAGTGCATGACAAAAGTCATCTGAAGCTGATTGAAAGTACTACCTTTGGATGGGACCTGTACATTTTAAGTTTTAAAATATCCCTGTAACTGCCTCTTATATACATTGTAATTAGGTCAAGTGTCAAGTGCCATTTGTTGTTATTGGATTTCTTGTATAATGGAGTTAAGAGGAAAGACGAGTTTGGGTGTCAGGTGGCTCAGCTGGAAGAGCATGCCACTCTTGATCTCAGGGTCATGAGTTTGAATCCCACATGGGTTGTAGAGATAAATAAAACTTAAAGAAAAGGTGGAAAGATAAGTTTAATCTTATCTATGTCTCCGTTAAAAGTGGGAAAGTCTGTGATAGAGAGGACTTTGTGATTTAAAAAAAAAAAAAAAAGGTAAGAAAGCATACCTGTGTATGGAAGGGAAGAATTTTCTTTAAATGTAAAGTGTCTCTGGGGTAAAAATTGAAATTTTATTATAATTGCTTACTTCATTATATTTCTTGTGTATTTTTCTTCTGTGAGTATTTGAGCTTTCCTCTCTTGACTTTATATTTTATACCTGGGAAGATGTATTGAGAAGTAAAGAGATCTCTTATATATAATGATCTATAATAGCCTTTACTGCTATCTCATTGCTAAATAGGGAACTCATGTTTGGGAGGAAACTGGAAATGCAGGCTTAAAGCCAGGACATGTTCTAAGCATTGACTATTCCTCTTCCTCAAAAGCCTGGCCACCTAACTAGAAGGAACCCGTTGGGCATCACTTGCCTGTGGTCCAAAACTCCAAAATATTCCTGCACAGCGGATTAGCTACTGGCAATACATAACCATCCATTGCTGTAGGCCGAAGAATATTTGGGCTCCCTGCAGGGCTATAGGTTTGGAGGTGTTCCCCATGCATGTTTCAGATAAGAATGTCCATCTAAATCCAATAATTGGCTAATTATGCAATTTATTATGGTTTTTTTAATAGTAGAAATTGGTATCCCACAGTAAGAACTCCAGTTGAGTTAGGATTTGGGATTAGGATAAAAACAGAATTTTACTAAATAGAAATGGAGAGCTCTTTGTCTGACAAAAATTCAGGGCTTGCCAATTTACAAAGTCCAAAATCATTATTTGGTGACTAATAGTATACAGTAACACAAAAAGGAGATCTGGCACTTCAGTATGAAAAAGGTCTTCTGAAAGAGAAGGTCAAGAATCTTTTGCTCACAATTGATCAAGACAATAAAGTCCCCAAACAAATTTTAAGTCTTAGGGCTCAAGGCTACAACCTAAATAATTAAAAACTAATTCTGGTGAGTTCAGGGAAGATGGTGGCAGAGGCAACAACATAGATTTTGTATTTTCCCAAATGCCCACAAAAAATCAAAAGAAACAACTACATAGTGAAACCCAAACCCAAAGCAACACACACACACACACACACACACACACACAGAGTCAAATAAGAAAGTATCCCCATGGAACCCAAAATATAAAATGGTGGGGGGAAAAATCACCAAGTGTCGCAAGACTGAAAGTTAAGGTAGGGTATTTGGAAACAGTACCTAAGGAGCCTTGCTCACTCAAAGAATGGGTAATTACAGAAGGCTTTTGTCAGGGCCCTTTGGGGCTAAAAACAGTCTGTCATTTACGAACTCTAGAAACTGACTAGCTAGGGAGCCATTCCAAGACAGGGCCTCACACTGAGGAATACTGCTGTAAATGGAAGCAAAACTGGGCAGGATATGAGGAAAATAGGTGAAAAATAGACATGACCGAGATACAAGGGGAAGAGAGGAACCGAGCCAAGGAATCTCAGAAATTAAGGTGCCATATTTTACATTATATGAAAATAACAGAAAAGGAAAAATCTAGCTGAACCATATCTTCTTTGTTTTAAATTTTTAAAAGTTTTTTAAAGTTTTTATTTTAATCACTTGAGGCTCAACATGACAAGTACACTCCTTAATCCCCATCACACATTTCACCCATCCCCCCACTCACTTCCTCTTTGGTAACCATCAGTTTATTCCCTATAATTAAGAGTCTGTTTCTTGGTTTGTCTCTCTCTCTTTTTCCCTTTGCTCATTTGTTTTGTTTCTTAAATTCCACCTATAAGTGAAATCATATGGTATTTGTATTGCTCTGACTTTTTTCACTTAGCATTCTACTCTCTAGCTCCATGTTGTTGCAAACGGCAAGATCTCACTCTCTTTTATGGCTGAACAATATTCCATTGTATATATATATATATATATATACACCACTTTTTTATCTATTCATCAATCAGTGAATACTTGAGCTCCTTCCATATCTTGGCTATTGTAAATAATGCTGCAATAAACATAGGGATGCATGTATCCCTTTGAATTAGTGGGTTTTTTTTTTAATTCTTTGGGTAAATACCTAGTAATACAACTGCTAGATCATCCAGCAGTCCTATTTTTAACTTTCTGAAGCACCTCCACACTGTTTTTAACAGTGCCTGCGCCAGTTTGCATTTCCACCAACAATGCACAAGTGTTCCTTTTTCTCCATATTCGTGTCAACACCTGTTGTTTCTGGTGTTATTTTAGCCATTCTGACAGGGTTGAGGTGATTTCTCATTGTAGTATTGATTTGCATTTCACTGATGATGAGTGATGTTGAGCTTTTCATTTGTTGACCATCTGGATGTGTTCTTTAGAGAAATGTCTCTTCATGTCTTCTCCCCATTTTTAATTGGAATACTTGGCTTTTGGGTGTTGATTTGTATAAATTCTTTATATATTTTAGATACTACCCTTTTATCAGGTATGTTATTTGCAAATATCTTCTCCCATTCAGTAGGTTGTCTTTTTTTTTTTTTTAAGATTTTATTTATTTATTTGACAGAGAGAGACACAGCAAGAGAGGGAACACAAGCAGGGGGAGTGGGAGAGGGAGAAGCAGGCTTCCCGCTGAGCAGGGAGCCCGATGCGGGGCTCGATCCCAGGACCCTGGGATCATGACCTGAGCCGAAGGCAGACGCTTAACGACTGAGCCACCCAGGCGCCCCCCAGTAGGTTGTCTTTCAGTTTTGTTGCTTAGTACCTTCGCTGTGCAAAAGCTTTTTATTTTGTTATAGTCCCAATAGTTTATTTTTGCTTTTATTTCCCTGACTCAGGAGACATATCTAGAAAAATGGTATTATGGCCAATGTCAGAGAAATTATCACCTGTGTTCTCTTCTAGGATTTTTATGGTTTCAGGTCTCAAGTTTAGGTCTTTAATCCATTTTGAGTTTATTTTTATCTACGGTGTAGGAAAGTGGTCCATTTTCATTCTTTTGCATGTAGCTGTCCAGTTTTCCCAACACCATTTGTTGAAGACACTATCTTTTCCCCATTGGATATTCTTTCCTCTTTTGTCAAAAGATTAATTGACCATATAATTGTGAGTTTATTTCTGGGTTTTCTATTCTGTTCCATTGACCTGTGTGTCTATTTTATGCCAGTACCATACCATTTTGATTACTATAGCTTTGTAATATAACCTGGAAGTCTGGAATTGTGATACCTCCAGTTTTGTTTTTCTTTTTAAAGATTGCTCTGATAATTTGATGTTCTTTGTGGCTCCATACAAATTTTAGGATTGTTTGTTCTAGTTCTGTGAAAAATGCTGTTGATATTTTAATAAGGATTGCATTAAATGTGTATATTCCTGTGGGTAGTAGCGACATTTTAATAATATTTGTTCTTCCAATAGATGAGTATGGAACAATTTTCAATTTCTTGATGTCATCTTCGATTTCTTTCATCAGTGTTTTATAGTTTTCATAGTACAGGCCTTTCACCTGTTTGGTTAAGTTTATTCCTAGATATCTTATTATTTTTGGTGCAATTTCAATGGAACTGTTCTCTTAATTTCTCTTCCTGATGCTTCATTATTGGTGTATAGAAATGCAACAGATTTCTGTAAATTGAAATTATATACTGTGAATTTACTGAATCCATTTATAAGTTCTAGCAGCTTTTTGGTAGACCCCTTCAGGTTTTCTATACAGTATCATGTCACCTGCAAATAGTGAAAGTTTTACTTCTTCCTTACTGATTTGGATGCCTTTTCTTTTTCTTTATTGTCTGAATGCTGTGGCTAGGACTTCCAGCACTATGGTGAATAAAGTGGTGACGGTAGACACCCTTGTCTTGTTCCTGACCTTAGAGAAAAGGCTCTTGGTTTTTCCCCCATTAAGGATGATGTTATCTGTGGGTTTTTAATATATGGCCTTTATTATATTGAGGTATGTTCCCTCTAAACCTACTTTGTTGGGGTTTTTTAATGAATGGATGTTGTATTCGTCAAATGCTTTTTCTGTGTCTCCTGAAATGATCATATGGTTCTTATCTTTTCCCTTATTGATATGATGCATCATGTTGCTTAATTTGTGAATATTGAACCACCCTTGTAACCCAGGAATAAATCCCACTTGATCTTGGTGAATGATTTTTTTAATGTATTGTTGGATTTGGTTTGTTCTTATTTTGTTCAGGACTTTTGCATTTATGTTCCTCACAGATATTGGCTTGTGGTTCTCTTTTTTTGTTGTGTCTTTATCTGCTTTTGGTATCCAGGTAATGCTGGCCTCATAGAATTTGGAAGTTTTCCTTCTTCTACCATTTGGAATAGTTTGAGAAGAATAGGTATTGACTCTTCTTTAAATGGTAGAATTCGCCTGTGAAGCCATCTGGTCCCAGACTATTGTTTGTTGGGAGTTTTTTGATTACTGATTCAATTTCCTTGCTGGCAATAAGTCTATTTAAATTTTCTTTTACTCCTGTTTCAGTTTTATTGGGTTATATGTTTCTAGGAATCTATCCATTTCTTCTAGATTGTCCAATTTGTTGGCATATGGTTTTTCATAATATTCTGTTATAATTGTATTTCTGTGGTGTTTGTTGTTATTTCTTGTCTCTTATTTGTGATTTTATTTATTTGGGTCCTTTCAGTTTTTTTCTTGATAAGTCTGGCTTATCAATTATATTGATTTTTTCAAAGAATCAGCTCCTGGTTCCATTGATCTATTCCACTGTTTTTTTAGTTTCTAGATCATTGATTTCTACCCCAATCTTTATTATTTCCTTCCTTCTGCTGGTTTTAGGTTTTGTTTGTTCTTCTTTTTGCAGCTCCTTCAGGTGTAAGATTAGGTTGTTTATTGGAGATCTTTCTTGTTTCTTGAGGTTGGCCTATATTGCTATAAACTTTCCTCTTAGAACCACTTTTGCTGCATCCCAAAGGTTTTGAATCATTGTGCTTTCATTTTCATTTGTTTATATGTATTTTTTATTTCTTTTTTTTATTTCTTGGTTAACCCATTCACTGTGTAGCAGCAGCATGTTATTTAACCTCCATGCTTTTGTGGTCTTTCCAGAATTTTTAATAAGGTCAATTTATAGTTTCATAGGGTTGTGGTCATATGAGATGCATGGTATACCTTTGATCTTTTTGAAATTGTTGAGGCTTGTTTTGTGGCCTAATATGTGATCTATTCTGGAAAATGTTCCATGTGCACTTGAAAAGAATATGTATTCTGGTGTTTTAGGATGGAATGTTCTGAACATATCTGTTAAATCCATCTAGTCCAGTGTGTCATTTTCCTTGTTGATTTTCTTTTTTGGACAATTTGTTCATCCATGTAAGTGAGGTGTTAAAGTCTCCTGTTATTATTTTATTATTATTGATTGGTTCCTTTATGTTTGCTATTAACTATTTTATGGATTTGGGTGCTCCCATGTTGGATGCATGAATATATACAATTGTTATATCTTCTTGTTGGATTGTCCCCTTTATTATTATACAGTGTCCTTCTTCGTCTCTTGTTACAGTCTTTGTTTTAAAGTCTATTTTGACTGATACATCTATCACTACTCTGGCTTTCTTTTGACATCCATTTGCTTGATGAATATTTCTCCATTCCTATTACTTTCTATTTGTAGGTGTCTTTAGGTCTAAAATGAGTCTCTTGTGGACAGCATATAGATGGGTCTTTTTTTTTTTTTAATTAACATAATGTATTATTTGTTTCAGGGGTACAGGTCTGTGATTCGTCAGTTTTACACAATTCACAGTGCTCACCATAGCACATATCCTCCCCAATGTCCATCACCCTGCCACCCCATCCCTTCCACCCCCTTCCACTCCAGCAACCCTCAGATAGGTCTTGTTTTTTATCCATTTTGTCGCCATATGTCTTTTGATTGGGGCACTTAGTACATTTACATTCAAAGTAATTATTGATAGATATGTATTTATTACGATTTCATTACTGGTTTTGTGGTTGTTTCTGAAGATTTTCTCTGATCTTTTCTTGTCTTTTTCTCTGTCACGATTGACTGGTTTTCTTTAGTAATATGTTTGGATTTCTTCCTCCTTATTCTTTGCATATTTATTAGTGGTTTTTGATTTGTGGTTACCATTAGGATGGTGCATAACATCTTCTGCATATAGCAGTCTGGTTTAGTAGCCATGAGCTCCTTTATTTATTTATTGTTTTTTTTAAATTTATTTTAATTTTTTCTGGGAAACTCCATCTCTCCTTCTATTCTGAATGATAGCCTTACTGGATAGGGTATTCTTGGCTGCAGATTTTTCCCATTTAGCATTTGAATATGTCATCCCCATTTGAATATATCATGGCACTCCTCTGACTTCGCAATTTGCTGCTGAAAAATCTGCCGATAATCTTATGGGGTTTCCTTTGTATGTAACTGTCTTCTTTTGTCTTGCTGCTTCTAATATTTTTTTTTAACCACTTTTTTCTGTGATATTTTGTCATTTTTATTACAATTTGTCTTGGTGTAGATCTTTTGTTGATTTTGTTGGGAGTTCTCTGTGCCTCCTGGATCTGGATATCTGTTTCCTTCCCCAGATTAGGGGATTTCATCAAATAAATTTTCTGCCCCTTTTTCTCTCTCTTCTTCTTCCAGGACTCCTAGGATATGAATGTTATTGTTTGAAGGAGTCACTGAATTCCCTAAGTCTGTTCTTGTTTTACATAATTCTTTTTTCTCTCTTTTGTTCAGCTCAATTACTTTCCATTACTCTATCTTCTAGGTCATTAATTCATTACTCTGCTTCTTCCAGCCTGCTGTTCATTCCATCAAGCATGTTTCTCATTTTGTTTACTAAGCCCTTTATCTCTTCTATGTTATTCCTTATCTCTGTGTTAATGGTCTCACGGATATCCTCCACTCTTCTCTCAAGTCCAGTGAGTATCCTTATGATCATTGATTTAAATGCTCCATCAAATATGTGACTTATATCTGTTTCACTTAGACCTCTGGCCGTGGCCTTGTCGTGTCCTTTCATTTCGGACAAATTCCTCTGTCTTCTCATTTTATCTAAGTCTCTGTGCCTCTTTCTCTGTGTTAGGAAAGTCAGCTATTTCTCCTGTTCTTGAGGGTAATAGTTTTATGAAGAAGAAGTTCTGTAGTGCCCTGCAAAGTAGTGTCTCCTGGTCTCCAGGGCCTGGTGTTTCCCAGAGTGTCTCCAATGTGTGCTGTGTGTGCTCTGCTATTGTTACCTGGCTGCATTATCCTAGAGGTCAGTTGTCTGCAGAGGCTCCCTTTGCCAGTTGTGGGCAGTGTTTGGTCCCTGGTCTGAATTTGGTGCATTTTACCTATGTGTGCTCTGTTCTGCTTATGAAATAAGTGTTGTGTCCCTTGCCCCGGACCAAGATTCACAAAATTCCCTGCCTTTTCTCCAAGAGCAGCTCCAGTGCCTCTGAGATCTCCTAGAGTCAAGACTGCTGACTTTTAAAACTCCAGGCTTTAAGCCCTACTGGTTGCAAGATCTCACAAATTTTGGGCCCTCTTGCTTTCCAAGCCAGTTGCTCTGGGAATCATCTTCCCCATGCATTCTTTGTGTTAGTCTGTCTCTCGCCTTTATCCATGACCATGGCTCCTTCCCCACCTCAGTGGCCTGATCCATTTCTCTCCCAAGCCACATATCCACACTCCTACTCACTTTGATGTGGCCTCTTATCTACCTTTAGTTGTGAAGTTTGTTCTGCCAGTCTTTAGGTCGATTTCTGGTGTATTTAGGATGATATGATGATTATCTACTTGCATTTGTGGGATGAGACAAGCCTAGGGTCCTTGTATTCCACTGCCATCTTCCTTCCTACTCTGAATCACAGCTCTTCTGAAAGTTTAGAAAAAGCTAAATTCACATAAAGATGAACAACAGAAATTTATCAAGTCAGATCTAGTACAAAGTTATTACAAGATGGAAAAAGAATAAGGAGCAAAATGGTAACTAGATATAATAAAGGCATACCAGGTAGAAGTCCAAATAATACCAGACAATAGTCAAAAAAATAGAAGTCCAAATAAAATAATATGTGATTTCAAAAAGGCTATAAGTCATTAAAAATGATACAATATATGAAATTCAACAAAACCAATTTTTAAAAACCAAGAAATGAGTTGAAAGTAATAAAAAAAGAATTAGAACTTAAAGAAAAATGTTATTTCACAAATATATACAAAACTAAAAGGAAATTAAGAGTCAGTAAACACAGTAAATAATGCCTCAAGAAAAATAGAAGGTTAAAAATTTTTAAAAAGTAAAGAAAGCAATTAAAGGGATTCAAGAGAAAGCAAATATTGAAGACAGGCAAAAAAGATACAGTTTACAAACAATGAAAGTCCCAGAAAAATGGAAAACAAAACAAGAGAACAGAAAAAGAATATTAAAAGCTATAATTGAAGAAAACTTTCCTCAAATAAAAGATATAGATAAAACTATATATAAAAAGCATATACTATGTACCAACTCAGAAAAATTAATACCAGTAAATAGTATAGTAAAATTTGAGGATGTTAAAGAAAAAAAAAATCTTTGAGCAATGAGACAATAATAGCAAATGATATATAAGAGACATAAAATTAGATCATCATCAGACTTATTATATATATGTTTATATATTATATATTTTTATATATATTATATACATGTAGTTGAGAATAAACAAGAATTACAAAAGAAAGACTAAAGTGTTTAATGGCTTTATGATCTGATAATGTGGATATAGACAAATAATGAAAAGCAGGATTGAGGATAACATATGGACAAAAATTTAAGAGTTTTCAGTAATCATCAATTATAACTTTATCTACCTACCTACCTAACAATGAAAAACACAGTAGCGGTAAGCATCTCTGCACCCACATTTTAGTCTTTGAATACTATTTCTTACTAAAAGAATTTAACCCTTCTTCAAAAAATCTGGCTGAATCCAAGTTTAAAGGAAAAAAAATGCACAATGAAGCTGGAATATCTTCATACACCAGATAGCAAAATGTGATATCAATAGACTCAGAAACAAACTTGAAGAGGCCACCACTGATGACAGATGGGAAAAATTGAGCTTCAATAATGATAAGAATTGTAATAGATTGAAATATATCAAACATACTTAAATCCATGAGTTTATAATGATTAAAAAACTAATTCATCTTTTATTTTTTTGAAGATGACAGGGAACAAATTTATTATTTTGCAAATTGAATAAATGATACAAACAAATCAAGCAGTTATCTTATATGAACTGTATAACTGAATAAACAAATAGCAGAAAAATAAAAGGATTTTTAAAATAAAATCATGGCTGTTAAGATGAAAATTAAGTTTCAGAATTAGAATACCAACAATTTCATAATCCCTAATAAATTAATGAATTTAGACATTGAATATCACTGGCTGCTAAAAACACACAAGAACAAAACCAAACCAAAGCATTATGTTGGAAGGACAGAGCCGTCTATATTTTACCAAAGGGATCAAACTTCAGTATGATGAAGTGTTCAGATAGAGCAGACCATTTGAAGCAAATACAGAGATCAGAGGAATATATTGAACCACACTGTAAATGTGCAATCAATAAAATCCAGACTGTGAGAAACTCTGTAAATAAAATGCCTTGAATATCTAAGGGATAAACTGTAAGGAAAAGAAATGGAGTTGGGGGAACATATAGCTTTAAAGAGAAAAAAACAGTATTAAGTTAAAAAAAAGTGCTACTTAAGGTGAAAGAATGGTCTGGAATGTCTTGAAGTTACAGGACATCTGTACAGTTATTAATTATAGTTTGACTTATTTCCAAGGAACTCAGTAAACATTGTAACTTTCTTAAATTAGGAGGTAATTTTCTACCTGTAAAAGTTGTTGCTGATGGGGCGCCTGGGTGGCTCAGATGGTTAAGCGTCTGCCTTCGGCTCAGGTCATGATCCCAGGGTCCTGGGATCGAGTCCTGCATCGGGCTCCCTGCTAGGAAGGGAGCCTGTTTCTCCCTCTGCCTCTGCCTCTCTCTCATGAATAAATAAATAAAACATTTAAAAAAAAAAGTTGTTGCTGAAACATAACAGTGAAAAGTTTTAGGGAAATAAATGACCATATGATGTTTTTAAAAAATATATTATTTGAGAGAGAGAGAGAGTGCATGCGAGTTGGAGGAGGGGCAGAGGGAGAGGAAGAGAATCTTAAGCAGACTCCCTGCTGAGCACAGAGCCCGTTGCAGGGCTCCACCTCATAACCCATGAGATCATGACCTGAGCTGAATTCACGAGTAGGACTCTCAACTGACTGAGCCACCCAGGCGCCCTCGTATGCTGATTTTAACTTCATTTGGTCCTCTTTCCCACCTCTGTAGTTGCAAATATTCTATTTTCTTTGATAGCTTGTCATCCCTCAGATCTGGGCCTGACACATCAACTCCTGAGACACTCTGTTCTGATCATCCTTTTGCACTTAAATATTTACTAGCTGAACAAATTTATATTCCTCAGGAAAAGAAATTGTGTTGTTCACTCTTAATCATACTATATAGAGCTGCCGATGTGAGAAGTGGTTGAAAGTCAGGGCTCATAACTGAATCAGCAGTGATTTGAAGGATCTATGTCAACCACCATTTGTTTTATCCATGGCATCTGAATATCCATGAATGTGTCTCAAAGGCTTCTCATGATTCCTTGTTTTTAGCAGCTCTTGAAATATTTCTCTTTGGTGTCCTCCTTCCCCTCCCCCGCACATACATAGAATCTGAAAAGGCAAGTACTCTGTATGCTGTGTAGCTTATTATTTAAAGTCATATCATCTCTAGATATCCTCTAATTCTGTGATAATTTGTTTAGTCATGTTTTTCCTATATGGTAGCATATGAGCATACAAAGGATTTTTCATTATTTGTTTATATGCTCGATGCCTGGTCTCCCCACACTTAGACATTATGGTTCATGAAGACATTAACTATATTTTCCTCTTCATTAAACCTAGTGCCTAGCATCCTACTAAAGACATAGAAGGTACTTAATATCTATTAAGTAAATGCCCAAGTGACTAAACAAATATAGCTTGCTAATATCCCCCTATAAGTGCATCATCTGAAGTAAATACATGATTCTAAATGGAATCTAACTACTACAGAGTACGTCATCATCTACAGTCTCTTGATCTGGATATTCCACGGTGTTAATGTAGCCTGTGAATTATGGAACTGTTTTCCCCCTCCTTTCTAAATAGTATGTCACACAGTCAGCTCATACTTAATCTGTTGCCAATTTAGTCTCATGTCATGTAACTTGTACGTATCTCTTTCTTCCCCAACCAAATTTTACTACTGGCATTTTTAAAATAGTGCAATTTGCTTATAAGAGGAAATTTAACAGGGATAAATACATTTTCCAGTCCAAGAATCTAACTGTTGAGATCTTTCTGAATCTCCCAAAACATAAACTATCTTCCTCAGATTTATAGCAGCAATAAATCTGTCTTCATACAAGGCATCAATGAAGATGTGGCAGGATGAAGCCCCCTACAGAACACTGGAGACCCAAGTGTCCTTTTTTTCAGATTGATGTAGATCTAAAAATCAATGACATTTTGTATTCTTCCTCAGTATTGTTACTAATCCTACATTCTTTCTGTTTCCAACATAGCTTGGTAAAAATCTGATAAAAGTTGAATACTAGGCTGACCTCAGAGTGAGACCATTGTGAAAGAAAAAGAGCAAGTAGAGATGAGAGAATCATTGACTGAATAACCCATTAATATTATCAAAATGATAAGGATCATTTATATTGTTTATTTTTCAAAAAGGTATTTTGACTTCCTGTGATCCTCTTTTATTTATGAGTCCTCACAAACCATCTTGTTAGCATTTTTTTTTCTAGAAATTTGTAGAAATCAGTTCTTTTTCTGGTTCACAATTTCTGAAATGTATACTTTTTTTTCAGAAATTTGAGAAAATATTTGCAAACACCAACACTAACAATTTTATAAAATACGGCTTCATGGATTTCAGTACCCTATACAGTAAAAGGATAAATGTAGTTTATAACAAGCAAGTATTAGATGCTGAATTTGTCAAAGTATTGGAAAATTAGTCAGGATCTAATGATATCACATGTAACAGCTGATTCGTTTGAAAATGTTTTTGGACGTCTACCTATTGCTGGATATGATAGCACCTACAATTTCATTTTTACTCTTATTTTACATGCCTCAAGTTTAAAAAAAAAGTTCTTGTATTAGCAAAATAGTCAATCTGTGGAAGATTGATGGGTGGAACAGACAGTTCCAAAAATGAAAATGCTTATATTGTCTCTGTAACACTTACAGAAAAAGTGGTTACAAATATCAGAAACGTTTTTCATCAAATCTGATAGCTCAGACTTTGGACTTTTTCATTTCTAACCATACAACAGTCACTTTGTAGATAGGTAAACCTTGAACATTTTTTAAAATCTTTCAGGGACTTCCCCCTCATTAGTGATAATGAGATAACACTTTATGTTGTGTAGTTTGGGAATGTTAAAAGAAGGTGGTAGGGGCGCCTGGGTGGCTCAGTCAGTTAAGCGGCTGCCTTCGGCTCAGGTCATGATCCCGGGGTCCTGGGATCGAGCCCCGCGTCGGGCTCCCTGCTCGGTGGAGAGTCTGCTTCTCCCTCTCTCTCTGCCTACTTGTGATCTCTATCTCTCTGTCAAATAAAAAAAAAAAAAAAAAAAAAAAAGAAGGTGGTAGATTTAAAGCACCTGTGATAATACTTGACATACAAAGAGAGCTCAGTGTTCGCTTTTCATGGTGGCTCTGATAATGAATAAGTGTTCAACTGTTCTTTATTTTGCATCTAACAATTCATCTGTTAATTGTAAATGAGCTATAATAGAATATAAAATCACAACGGGTATTTTTCTGTGTCTGTAACTGTAATCCTGCTGGAACAATTTTGGATCATCCAGCCTAATTCAACCCAGATTTGACAGAGGCAAAGAAAAATTAGATTAGGTGGGGCCTTATAAATTTCGTAACAGTAGGGGGGCTGTTTTTAGAGTATGATTTCCTTCAGCCAAAAAAGCCCAGTTCTGAGGGAACAATGGGATATGTGCTAAGACTTGGCCCTAAAGACACCAAGCTTCATTAATTCAGCGCCTTGACCAAAAACGTGTTAAAATAGGTTTTGTTACTTTTCCACAGAACTCAGAACAGTCTGTATCCATGCTTATGGGAAATGAAAAAGAGACCCAGATTCAAATGAGAAAACTAAAACGAAATATGGGAAGCGAAAGATCTGAACCAATTGTGGTTTATCTACATTTTATAATAAAGAGATTTAAAATCACTGAGATTTTTCTATCAGGACTTCATTGAAGTAGCTGAAAGAAACATTGTCATTAAAAATAAAACATATGGTGGCCACATTCAAAGGGAGAAAAACTACAGTTTCACCCTTCCTTAAGAAAATGTGTCATTAGGCTTGATTTTGCCTCTTAATTCTGGATTATGGAGTAAAGAAGAAAAACCAGAGTATAATTTCTTTTATGAGTTATTTTGTTTTGAAATCATCTTTCCATTTTTAGGAAAAAAAATCAAGAAAAATGCCACATTATAAAATTGGAAGTCCTTTGAGAATTTTCTGAGAAACCTCTATAATTCTATACAATCCTATTCCAAAGAATACTTACAAACTGTTTTCCCTTAGATGACAGCTTAGCCTGGCTATGATCAGAGTAAGTGGCTTTGATTCCCAGCTATATGACCTCCTAACTGTGATTGTGGATAAATTACTTAATCTCTCCAAGGCTTAACGTTATCTGCAGAAAGGTGAAAACAATTGTAATAGTGAAGGATAAAAAGATAAGGAATGTAAAGTACTTAGCACGGGTCTGATATATGTCCTCTCAATAATAAAAATATTAAACTTATATGTTATATATACATTATCAAGTATAGTATTGTTATTATTTGGAACCAGACTGCCTAGTTCTAAATCCTGACTTTGCAACTTACTAGCCAAAGAATCTTAAACAAGTGACAATCATTTTGTGACTTGGTTTCTCAGCTACTAAAAAGGTAATAATAACAGGCCCTCCCTCTTAGAGTTGTTATAAGGATTAAATATGTTAGGGTATGAAAAACGTTCATGTATAAAGCCCTGGCATTTAATAAGTACCACGTAGGAGTTAGCAAGTACTATTGATATTGTTTTCATTAGGAATATTACTCTTTGAGATTTTCATCTTTTGCTACCAAATCAGAGTGATGGTACAGAGTGGGAGAAAAGTTGAACAGGTATTATTATACACCTAAAAATAAATGAATATTTTTTGATTTTCTCTTCTAGAAAGAGTTCACCTTTTCTTGCATCCAGGGCTCTGCCATGATTTCCCTGCCATCTAAAGACTATATTTTCACCTCCTCTCCTTCCTTAGCTCTCTGAACTTGTCCTTCAGCCTCCATGTCACATTTTACTCTAGAAAGCCTTCCCTCCACCTTCTCCCAGCATGCACCCCGCTGTGGTCCTGGAGTGCAAGCGCTGTATTGTACTCCCCATATCACAACATTGCACCGCTGTCCATGGCCTGATTAATTACCTTTGTTTCTTACAAAATGATAACCACTTTGCAGGAGAGGTCCCTATTTATTTTACTTCTCATTATAGATCCTCTCTGGCATAATACATGGCCATAAGATATTGCCTTGGGTATTCATTAAATTAACAGAGGAATCTGAACAGGCCAGTGTGTAACATTTGCATGGCTTGGGACAAAAATACAAATTAATGACTATCTCAATATCACTTTATTTTTTTTATTACTATCTGCACTTTATTTTTTTGTATAGTTTTTTTATTAACATATAATGTATTATTTGTTTCAGGGGTACAGGTCTGTGATTCATCAGACTTACACAATACACAGCACTTACCACAACACATATGCTCCCCAGTGTCCATCACCCAGCCACCCCATTCCTCCTACTCCCCTCCCCTCCAGCAACCCTCAGTTTGTTTCCTGAGATTAAGAGTCTCTTATGGTTTGTTTCCCTCTCTGGTTTTGTCTTGTTTCATTTTTTCATCTCTTCCCCTATGATCCTCTGCCTTGTTTCTTAAATGCCACATACCAGTGAGATCATATGATAATTGCTGTTCTCTGATTGACTCAATATCACTTTAAAAGCAATAACAGAAATATCTACTTTCTTACTTTGATATGCTTAAGGTTATTGTTTTTATAGAACTAAAATTTAGGAAAATATGAAAAATTAATATCTTACCACAAGTGTGTAAATATTTTATTGATGTTCTGGAGGTATCTGGAAGAAAAGCCAAAAGCAGTGGAAATATATACAAAATCCTATATTTTTATTGCAGTAAAATCAGTGTGTTGCTTATAAACAGCTTCATATAATGTGTGTACAATTATAGATATCTAAAAAATGAAAGTAAAATGGAACTGTATCTAAGATGTTGACAATCCGAATGTATATTCACTAAAAGTAAAACTTAGCTATAAAAACAGAAAATTTAATTTTATGCTTTTCAAAAACAACTTTTCTGAAATTCTAAAAAAAAACAAAATTAAAAGGCTAAATACAGAAATTAATAGCAAATTTTAAACTAAACAAAGCTGAAATTCTGATTTTAATTTTAAATTAGTTACTATATTAGTTACTATATATTTTATATTATAATTATAAATATGTAACACTTATGTATTATGTATGTATATCTACGTATCCATGAAATACATATTGGACCTTTGGGATATACAAACGATCGACATTTTGATATGCAAGAATATATTCTATCCATGCTATCTCAGATCAGAATTTGACCAGTTAACTTGTCTCTGCTCTTATTTAAGCACTGCACCGTCAAGTCTTCCCTGAAATCAAAAGCAGTGTTCACCTCAGACATCAGAGGCATGACAACTACAGTCTTTACAGAATTCAGATGCGGTTGTCTTTCATTTGAATGACATAGGGGCAGAGGAGTGAAGAAATATTTCTCTAGGGCCTCAGTGGGGTCGGTCATGACAGCAGATGTTTAGGGTTTCTGGACTGTGTTTCAATGTGCTGAGTACTGGACCCCAAGTCACAGAAGCATCCATGAGTTCTTTAATAAATGTACTTACTTTTTTTTTCTGTTAGCGATATGTTGGGAGCTCCAAAGAAAAGGACACAAGGAAAAGACCCCTCTTGGCCAGACCTCAGGATGTACTGAGTGGGAGTCATCTTGTATACTGTAAATAGGTCATCGATAGCCTGACTGCTTAACCCCAAGTGAAACAAAACATGGCTCCCTGAAGATGGAAACTGAGACTTTTCATCATCTTAAATCAAGCAAGTAGCGAAGTGCCTGGTACCAGATCTCAATGCAAATTTAACAAACAAATGAATGAATAATTGAATGGACAAGTTAATGCCACAGTGGTAGGCTCCTTCTAACTTCTGTAAAAACTTAAGAAAAGATAGACTGGCTTAGCATTCTTTTGGGACTTTAATACTCTAGTATATCCTTCCTTACCTCCCCTTACTTTCCACCCCAATTGTTATAATGCACTTCGTGGACATTCTAGAGTGAGAATTTGAGTTTTCCATCTATCTTTACTCATTATAGACAGGAATATAATTCTTCCTTGATTTGGACTAGTATAGCATTCATATTCTATTTATATCCTATGAACATTAAAGCATTCACCTTGAATAAAAAACATTCACTTTGGTCTATATATATTATATTGCATGAAAATCTGTGTATTAAATTTTTTTTTGTTTCCTCCATGTTTACCGCTGAAACATATACAAGATTACTAGATGGCTTGCAATCTTAATCTCTTTTAAAATGAATCCTGGTACTACTGCGTTATCTGACAAAACCATATTTCAGGAATTTTTCTGAAATACCAGAAACTCTGTAGGCATATCCATGTGACATATACACACATGCACACACATAATCCTATAAGATGAAGAAGCATCAGTGATGTTCATCATGAAAAGCTTTTGTATGTATGTTTGTGTATGACCTATATTAACAAAACTTCTCCAAGAGAATTAAGTGAAACCAGACAATTGTGGGTTTTTATTTTCTCTTTTTAGAACAGTTTCTCTTATAAGATATTCAAAGAGTATAGCTGTCAAATGTCTTTTTGCAAGTTCACCTAACGTATTGTTTCCACATGTGTTAAACTTACAGCTCACTGCTGACTTGGACACAAGAGGGTATCCAGTTGCCAAAGCTTTCGTTGAAAGGCAATTTTATTCTGTTTCACTGTGGAGATATTTGGAGAACATTCTGATTCAAGAAATTCTGAAAGGTTTCTTCATACAAACTATAGCTTAACTTTATAGAAACTTTCCGTTAATTATACCTAGATGTTTCATATATGTGCCTGTGGTGGGATTTTCAGGCATATTCTTAATCTTTGTGGAGTTTCTACATCTTTGAGTGTGGTCCCACACAGCAAAACTAAGCCAACAAGCAGCAGCAAAGTCCATTAATGTGCTGCCTGCTCAGCACAAATATTTTTCTTTTTTAGATCATCATCTCTGATATTTTATATCTGATGACCCAGAGGCAAGGATAGGTTTTAAGTGAAAAAATAGTCCAGGTGTACACACACACACACACACACACATGATTATGATATCCTACTCGTCATTAAAAAAAAAAAAAATTCACACACACCTTGGTCTATAGTTACTATGGCCAAAAGCTGTTGTGTATATTCAAATAGTATTCTCCCACTCTTCCTCAGTCCCTCCCTCCCTCTTTTCCCCTCTCCTTCCCCATCTCTTCTTTAACTCAACAAATAACTGAGTGCTGAGTATGTGCTAGGTGTTATTTCAGGTTTTCAGTGGCAGAGTTAGAATACTACATAAGATAAATAGGGCCCCTGACATCAGGGACTTTGTATTTGAAAGGCAAGAAAGCTTGCCTAGTCACAAGTAAGCAAGTTGACAGGTTGGATAAAGTTAGAGAATGACTGGTCTCAGGAAGAAGATAAAAGACAATGGAGGGACAGAAAGTTATTTGGGGGACCCAGGGAGGTGGGACAGAAAGGGAAACCTGTTTGAAGTGACAAGACAGGGATGTGCTGCTTCAGGTCTAAAGCTGATTGAGGTCTTCCTCTATTGATTTAGTACTTCCCTGACCTGTATCTTTGATTTCTGGGCTGGAGATCTATTATATTTTGCTGCCAAGCCTCCCGCTTTCCCTCCTCCTGGGAACATCAGCCATTGTACTGAGAACAATTCTTTCACCAACTCTAACTGTTCCCAGAGGGTTCCAAGTCATAGTGCCAGCCTGACCCTATAGCGGTACATGTGGCAGGCTTAGTCAATTATATTTCACCATCCTCTAGTCATAGCTAGTGGCCCATTGATGGACAGGTGGGTACCGTCTGGTCAGACAAGGTCTTTCTCTAAGATTGTACATACTGATGCTGACTGAGAGAATTTCTCTTATTTTTATGGAACGTGAAACAATATTGTTTGGATCCCTAGACTCAGCCCCAACCTCAGATGTCACAGTTTGAGTTAGTATTTAAATTTTCTTCCTAAAGTTATTTGATATGGGTCATTGTCACTTGCAACCAGAAAAGTCCTGACTGTATATGTGCACTCTGCTGATTTATTTCCATTATATAAATATACCCAAGCTTCTCTTGTTAAAAACAAGACAAATTACATTTTCCAATACCATGTCCTCATCCAGATACCATGTCTCATTCTTTTTCTCGTGTCCTCTGTCTTCTTTTTCACTAACTCCTTATTAAGTTGTATGCCCTCAATCTATTTCTTTACTTTCCATTAACCAGTCGTATTTCAGTCTGCCTCTGTTTCCACCACACAACTCTGAATTTGTTTTTAGCAAAATCACTACAATGATAACCTTGTTGCAAAATCCAATAGATACTGTTCAGATATTGCTCTGTATCGCCTAAAATAAAGAGATTTTCTGCCATGCTGGTTAAACCATCATTCTGACTTGGTTTTCTACCTACCTCTCTGATGATTCTTCCTCTCTTGATTACTATTCACCTTTAGTACCTGTGTCTCTCTTAAATGTTGTTGTTCCCCCATTGGTGCTCTCTTTGGAACTCTTCTCTTGATGTTCTTTCCCTAGACCATCGTAGACCTTCTCTGGGTTTTAATTGCCACATATTCCCAACAATTCCCAAGTCAATATTTCCTGCCCAAACCTGACTTCAAAGATCCAGACACATACATAAAGTAGCCCTTTAGACACTACCTATAGTTTAATAGAACCCTCACATTCAATATTTGCCAAACGTAGATCATATTCTTCATGAAGCTCAGTCCACCCCCTGTGTTCCCCAGCTCAGTAAAAAGCACCAGATGCCACCCTGTGTTCCAAGCCAGATACCGGAATCTATGAGGCAGTTAAACCTGTAGGGCTATCCTGAGCCTGAAATGAATTATGTAACACACTGGCCTGAAACGCTCAACAAAGAGTAGGCACGAAAGAATGAAAGATATGAAGAGAATCAAACCCATTTTAAGGAACTGTGATATATACAAGACATAAATGACTCGTAAACCAGGTACATAGACACAGGACCACATTAACTCATTTATTTAGTCTTCTATTAAAAGAAAAAAAACTCTTCTCCACTTCCTCAGCACAAAACCCATACTGCTTCTTAACATAGGCTGCAGGAATGCCTGAAAAATCCCTGCTCATCCTTCACTGGCATGTTAAGCTTTATCTTCTCTTGGGGACCTCTGGGCATTGCTTGCTGCCTCCTGAGGGCTCCCCCACTTCCTGTGCATTCCTCTGTATGAACATTTATCACATTGTGTAGCTATTATTTGTTTACGAGCCTCTCTCCACTATAGGCTTTGAACTTCTTAAGTTTGAGGGCCCTGTCTTAACCATGATGTCTCTAAGTTTGATGTGATGCGAAGTTCTCTGTGAAACATGCACATTTTAAATGGCCTATAAAATCCTCCCTCCCCTAATTACAAACTTGTGAACCGGGAGGCATTCCCAGAAAAGCAAAATGACTACAACGTTCAATGCATTTTCCCCTTTGTGTTTCACAGACATGTAGCAAAGCAACATCAGCTTACCTTCCTCCAGTAACAATAAATATATGTAAATTTGGTGAATTTAACAATTAGGTTTTCATATTGAATACCTGCAAATTTGTACTGAGGATTGGCCCCACCATCAACTCAGACTGAGAAAATTTGTTATGAGGAACATTTGCTTATCTCAGCTGTCTTTGATTTACTCTGTAGCTTGACTCCCAAGTGGAACCTTTTGATTTGAGTTCATTTCATGACTAATGCTATAAGATGCTGATTGCTTGAATTAAAGTCTCTTTGCTTCTCAAGCTATTCACATGCAATCATTAACAAAAGAACAAAACAATGTCAGCCTTCCAAGATCTAAAGCGCTCCATGTAGTGTTCCCAGGTTGGCTACAATACGAAAGAACTGAGAGTGGTAGTAGGAAGGTGTCTGGCCTCTTGATCTTCCTTGAAGGGTATTTTCTAGGTCTTGGTTCAGATTTTTGAAACTCTTTCATTAAATTATCACAATATGAGAATAAATGGATTCAGCCTACCTATTGCTCAATGGCCACCAAAGTCTTCATGAAAACACGGGTATTACTTTCCTATAGCTTCCATAAAAAAACAAAAAAGCAAAAAAACAAACCACAATTTCATGTCTGAAAAACAACACAAACTTATTACCTTATAGTTCTGGAGGTCAGAAGCCCAACAAGTCCTCACTGGGCTAAAATCAAGATGTCTGAGGGGTTGAATTCGTTACTGGAGGCTCTATGCGAGAATACATTTCCTTGCTTTTTCCAATTTCTAGAGCCCACTTTCCTTGTCTCATGGCTCTTTCCTTCACCGTCAACACTAGCAATGTTGAGCCAAATTACTTACACTTCCATCTCTCTGGTTCTCTCTCTATCCATCTTTCTCTCTTTTTTTTTTTTTTAAGATTTTATTTATTTATTTGACAGAGAGACAGAGAGAGACAGAGAGAGAGCACAAATAAGCAGAGCGGCAGGCAGAGGCAGAGGCAGAGGGAGAAGCAGACTCCCCGCTAAGCGGGGAGCCCGACGTGGGGCTCGATCCCAGGACCCTGGGATCATGACCTGAGCCGAAGGCAGATGCTTAACTGGCTGAGCCGCCCAGGCTCCCCTCTAGTCCATCTTTCATTTATAAGGACACTTGTGATTACCTTGAGCCCAGCTGGATAGTCTCCCCATATCAACATCAGCTGATTAGCAATCTGAATTCCATCTGTAACATTAGTCTCCTTTGCCATGTAACCTTACAGGTTCTGGGGATTAGAATATGGACATTTTGAGGGGCCATTATTTGGCCTACCACAATTTGTAAGAAAAATCTTGATTGACAGTTGCCAGGGAAAATACAGGATGCCCCAATATATTTGAATTTCAATTAAACAATTAGTCTAAGTATGACCTATGCATTTTTAGTAAATTTTAAATATTTCATGGGACATACTTATATTTTTTTAAAAAAATCATTATTTATATGAAATTCAAATTTAACTGGGTGTTTCTTATTTTTATTTGTTAAATCTGGCAACTCCACCAGGGATAGAAGTAAGTAATCCTGATTTCTGATCTAGAAACAAAAGCATCACTGAAACTCATTACAGTGTTGTATTTAAAAGTGAAATTTATGACTCTAACCCTATGGGGATTGTTAAGTAAAATGTAAAATATCTTTCTGATGGAATAAATGTGCCAATTAAAATGTTATCTTATTAATTCTCTAACAGAGAAGTCATGTGACAGTGTTATGAAAAAAAGCCGGATACAATATTGCATACAAATTATAATTATAACAACATAAACAGAATAGTTTAGGACCACGAAGATATTGGAAGCAAATACTCCAAAACATCAAGAGTGGTTTCACTTTCTTGGTAGGAATAAGGGTGATTGTTTTAAATTTTCTTTGTACTTTTTTTCTCCTTCCTTAATTTATTTCATGTATTGCTTTCATTATATAAAGATATAATAATATGTGAAGTGAGCAGATAATGGTAAAGTGTATCCTGCATCTCCAAGAAGTATTATTTTTATGATAGAGATAGTTAGGCTGCATTGGAGCAATACCAGGATACTTAGTATATATGAAATTTGTTCACCATTTATGAGTGGAAAATATTACATATTAGTGTATTGTGGCCATTCTGCAAATTTTTTTTACACTCTATTCTGTCCAAAAGTAAACATCAAAATATAGTCTGTTTCCTTTAAATTAAATTCATTCAAATGTCTGTTGGCTTAATAACACTTGAGAAAACATATCTCATTGGGGGTATTTAAAACTGTGATACAATCATGCAGATAACAGCATCAGGAATCATTGTCACACAACTTCAATGCCTTTGTTAATTAGCAACATTTGTGAGAACCTGGTCATTTCCAGCAACTTGCTCTTTTGATTAATGTCTTGAAAGTAAAGCCAGCTGTTAATTATGTTAACAACCAATTCCTTGGGAATCATCATAATCCATTTTAATGGACTGACAATTATTATTAATCAAACCCAGAGACCTGAAGAAGTGTTACAAATTTGAAAATTCAGCTTTGCTGAGCATCAGGGGATAAGACATGTGTGCAAGCAAAGAATGACAGAAAATTTATTCTCTTTTTTTTTTAATGAAGAAAGCAGTGCTTTTTTCTAATTATGTGAGTAGTCCTTTGATTGTAGTATTCAGCTAAGCCTCCTTTCGTGATGCAAAACAGCAAGCTACAGGGTGGAAAAAATAATTCAGAATTAGTTGTTTGGCATACTGCAGAAAGAAAAAGGATGTTAGACAGAATTCAGCAAGAAACAGAAAAATAAACAAAACCTGATACTGTGGCCATAAGTTCAGAAGAAAGGTCAATGAAAGTAGTAATAAGCTAGAAAAGAGGACCAAGGAGAACTCTGGGTTTTCCTTCCTGCCCTCATCCTCTATCATTTGTTACTTCTAGTCATTTGTTTTGGTAAGTGATCAAGAGATTTATGACTTTCAAACCATTGACAGCATAGGTAATGTCCCATACATTAATTCCTGGTTCTGGAGCCACAGGCTTTATTGATGGTAAATATTTAGTACATTTGAAAAAGACTCAAGTAAAAGAGTATTAATGCATTCTATTTTGCATTTCTGGTTAACAAATCTATATGAATAGCATTCATTCATTCATTCATCCAGTGCTAATTATCTAGCTTCTACTCTGTGAAAGACTATGCTGTAGGTCCTACAGATATTCAGATGAGCAAGAGAGATAAGGCCTTGCCCTCAAGGAGCTCACTGTGCATTGAGAGGAAAGCAAACATGTAATTAAGTGAATAAATATATAATTCAAATAACTGTAATTTGCTAATAAGAAGTGTAGAGAAAATTAACAAGGATGATGTGATAGAGGTTCAGTAATAGACAGGGAGGGCATGTTAACTTAATGGTATAAACAAGGGATGATTCCTTTAGAATGTGGTATTTGTACATAAGCCTGAATGACTGGAGTCAGCTAGGCAAAGATTTGGGGGAACAGCGTTCTGGGCAAAGGGTGCTAGCACAAAGTTTCTAATGTAGTAAGGGGCTTGGTGTGCTTAAGGAACCAAAAGACCTGTGAGCTTGGAGCATAATGAACATTGAGGTGGAGAGTTGTAAAATTTGAGCTGTAGACTGGCAACGCCCAGATCTTAGAGGGAGTGCATGACCATAGGAAGGCTCTATTCTGATTGCATTGGAAAGCAATTGGCAGAGTGTTTAGCAGGTCAGAGACATGATCTGAAGTTAGTCTGTTCCTAAGAGCAAAGGTTTTTCATGTGAATAATGGCAGAGACAATTGATGATATAAACACAGGAGTAGATTCTAAAATCAAATTCTATGTTTTTCATATCTTTCCAACAAAACACAGTTAACATTTAACAAAAAAGAGTTTGGCTTTGAATTGATAGGCATTAATTTATTGAATACTCTTTTCTTTGTGAAGCTGATTGATTATTCCAAAATTTCTGCTCAATTATAAATACCCCATTATATATCATAATAATGATCCATCCTAACTAGTTTGTGTCTGAAGCTGGAAGAAAGCGTTCTGGTTATATATTCAGGGTTCTCAGCACAGACAGGGCATTGGAATATGGCAAAGACAAGGGCCCCCATATATTAGGCAGGAACTATACCCACTACAGGCTGGATCTCCATTGACCACTGCCTCCTTGATGTGTTTGGTTTCCAACCTTACTCTCTATCTTTGTATCACTTGCTTAAGATTCAAAGGTCTCTGGTAAACATCTGGACAGCCTGTTAGAAAGAGTTCCAGTGGGAAAGTTTGAGGACTTACCCAGGGGGTGTAAAAAAAAAGAAAGTGATAAATTCCTATGAATTCCTTAAACGAACAGATGAAGAGATTGATATCGGAATCATAAAAGAACTTGCTCTAGATACCTGAGCTAATTTGGGACAGAAATATAACTAGAATCCAGGTCCTTCATCTTTTATATCATTTACTTTCCACTGCACCGCAGGGCACATCTTACTGTGTTTTTATGGAAATCCAGGCTTATCCACACAGGCTAGACCTTCTTCCAGGAACTTTGTACTTCCTTGCTGATGTATTGAGTAGGCCACCTCAGCCTGTGTCTATTAATCAAGGTTTAAAACAAGCAAAAAATAAGTTTTGCAGCTTTCAGAATTTTAGGGAAACATCTTATGTAAGACACACACATATACACACATATATACTCAATGCTATATGTGAATTCGAAGTTTTAAACCTTTCATTGGCTTTGTCATAGATCATTGTTTCATAAAAAAATGAATAAAATGGCTAAAAATCCCAGAGAAATTCTGAAAACAAGATTGAACACAATTAAGAAACGATGTGCTCTTATTCTTGACAGATAGTTATTTTTCTTCCCTGGCAGGACAAAGTTCTGCCTCGATTGATATTTCAATAATATGTAAGTATTGGATCAAGTTTTACTCCAATACTGCCGTTCATAACTGTGACGTAGGTAAGAGTTAGACTAACTTCTTGCTTTTGCAGGAAAAATGTACTGACTGGGATACAGGAGTCCTGGCTGCTCATTCCAGGCAAGTTCTAGAAACCTCTCTGATCTAGAGGAAAATACTGGTTTGCACTAAGTTCTCAATTTACCCTTTGTAAAATGAGATGGTTGTAGGGAAAGCTTTCTAACATCCCTCTTTATTTCTATAATTCTATGAGGTTGCATAATTGGAAAAAGTCATGGATTGTGAAGCTAGTCTTAACTGAGGCACTAACTAGCTGTGTGACTTGGTGCACATCTCCTTCCCTCCTCTGAGTTCCAGCCTTTTTATCCTTACACAAAAAGGACTATGACTTGCAATTTTCCTTATGGATTAAAAATTCAATTTAATGACGCAAAGAAGATAAGGCTTTTTGAATTATGTTGTTTTCCTGTTCAGAAGATGACTTTGTGCTGTATCTGTCTTCCCAGGCCCCTTGCCCATTAAATGTGTATGTTTATAGGGTGAGCAGCTGGGTTTTGTAGCACACACTATGATATAAGAAAAGATATCATAGACAGGACAATGTACAGTTTTTAAGAGATGTATGTATATTTTTTTTCTATGTTTGGAAAAAATTAACCTGAAAGGAATTTGAACCTCTAATTATTCACATGATATTTTAACTAGTTGATAATTTCTGAATATAAATAGGGCTTAAGTGGGTCCTAATGCATTTCTTATTGTATAGCATTATCAAAAGATAAAAAGGCATATGGGCCTTTTCTACACATAATAATATAAATGTTTTCTTATGTATTTTAGAACTATAGAAAAACATAAAATATAACTCAGTTCTAATTCTGTCACCCTAGGCATATTGAGTTCCTATCATATTGGGGTACTACTCTCTTGTATTTTTATATTTGTTTATAATTTGGACTATAATATAAATGCTTGGTATCATGTTTAATTTTAAAAATGTAATTATTTTTGATATGGCAATATGGTTTTTAATATCTTAGAGATCTTTCTTGGCAGTAAATAAAAATTAACTCTTATCATTGAATTTTTTTCTATTTTATTGATTCTTAATTATTTAATTGTTTTATATTTCTAATTTTCCTATTATTTTATACTTTAGCTTTGCCATGTTGTATTATATATAATTCATTCATGCGTTAAACTCTTACTAAGTGCTTTCTATGTGTCTGGCGGAGTGTTAGGTTCTGGGAAACCCAATAATAAATAGCACATGGTCCCTGTCTTTGAGGAATTTACATTTTAGCTAGGGAAAAGTCATGCAAAGAATGTAAGAGGTATCATTGTAAAAAAAATAAATAAATAAAGACCTAGAATAACAGAAAACAAAGGGAACTTAAATCTATCTAGTCATGATTGAGGAAAGAAATGAAGTAAAGTTGGAACTGCATCAGAAATAAGGAATGAAAATTTATCAGACCAAATGTGTGGAAAGAGCCTATATATGCAAGTACATAATGAAAAGCTCACCATGATAGGGGACATGTCTATAGTTTCCCAGACCAGCTCAAACAATGATGAGTGACTGGTAATGAGTTAATAAAATAAGCTAGGGCCAACCAGAAAACTGTATGTACTATGGGAATGGATTTTGAAAAATATCTAATAACAACACTAATGACAAAGATAACATTTACTTAATATTTGCTCTGGGCTAAGTACCGTGTTAACCACTCAATATGATGTGGTGTTCCCTACTATTACTGTATTCATCTTAGAAAGAAGTAAACTAAGTCACAAATAGAATAAGTAACTCAACTGCACAGAAGTGATGGTGAAGCGATAACTCAGTGGTATGGGACTCTACAGGCAGTGTTCTCACCAACTTCTGAGCCAGAGCCCCACAACGCCTCCCTGTAGGCTATGACAAGCTTCTCTGTAGACATCAAAGAATTAGAAGGATAGAAGTGAAAAACCATGCTCTACAAAGATCTCTCTATTGGGAAGGAAATATTTGTTTCTTCCTCTGGCAATCTCCCTTGCTTCCTATATTGTGGCATCCTTGAATTACAATAAAGAGAACTCCTTTGATTTATATTTAGATGAATTTGCTTCCCAGCACACATCTCGAGAAAGTTCCCTGCAATTGTTTAAAGCTTTGTTTTTTGACCACAGGCCAAGAAAAATGCTTTTCTCACCAACTTCCCTCATTTATCATTTTTGTATTAGGGCCTCAAGCAAATAACCTTATTTCTTCTATGATATTAACTTACTTACAGTAATGATAATATTTATGTAGTAGCTTCACCCATGAATACCATTATGTTCAACTAATATTGATCATGAGCTGAATGTCATAATTTCAGGACCAAGCTTATGCCTTACATGTGGACCTTGACTGGTAAATAAAGGGGCCACTAGAAAGTCCATTAGCATTTAGCAGCATGGCTTCAATGGTAGATTTGCAGGAAAAAGGGACTCTGGATAAATGTTTTGGAACTTTTGACCGATCTGTTTATGAGACCAAGGTATGTGAGTAAAGCTTTATAAATTTCCCTAAATTTAACCTCAACTCGGAGTCTTCTTACTCTTCCTCTAACTGCTTTAACCAACTGGATTTTTTCAAAAGCAATTGGAGTATTTTTCCACTTTGTGAACCTATAGTTTATTGCAGATATAGAGATGTGAATAATTTAGAAAATGCCTATGAGAAGGTAATGGAAGTGATTAAAAGTTTGGAAAGTAGGTCATAAAGGAAAACCAGGGAAGCCAGGAAGAAGTAAAGAAGAAAGGGTACTTAATAAATTTTTATGTTCTGGAAGAGATGGTATACAGATGGAGACAGTGAATGTTTCCTCTTTTCTCATTTAGACCAAAAGAAAAGAAGTTGTGCTAAAGCTGAAATATGAGGAATTAAGGTCTGACTTAAATATATATAGAATATATATATTATAGAATCTTCTCTGCAGTTTTTTTTAAACATGGTAGTTTATTCAATTTAATTAATACAACACAAATAATGACTCGAGCACAAGTACTATGTAGAGATAAATAAGTCATCTAGCAGTTTGGGTGGATGGGGGACCATAAAGAATAAGTAAATTAATGCTAAAAGAGAGATAAGTAGAAGGAAGAATGGCAGTGCTGCTATATCTAGTATATAATTAGAAATTGGAGATGAGAATCAGGGGCTATAGATAAATATGTAGAAGTCATCAGGGTATAAGTGATATTTTGAGAAAATAGAAGTGAGTGAAATCTTGAAAGAATTTTCAACAAAAACTGAGTCTTCGTTTTGATGAATTTAATCATATGACCAGATCCTAGATTTTCTGTTTTGTGATTATAGAACGAAGTTTTCTCCTAGCAAACCCATATATACAACCATTGCAGATGTGTATTTTATTTTAAATGTATTCTTTCCTTGTGTGTGTGTGTGTGTGTGTGTGTGTGTGTGTGCTATAATAGGTTTTAAGAGATAAAGAAAAAATAATGCTGATAATTCTAAGTAGGATTTATACAAATGTTTACATTGGAGAGCCAGACAGCATATACTGAGATTATTCTAAAGTCGAGCCGATGTAACAGGTGAAATGGTGATAAAGCATTTGACTCAATGCCTTCTCTTCCAAGAGCTGATAATCTACTTGGGAGAGAAACAAACATAAGAAATGGTGAAAGTAGATTATTTTAACACATGGCACCAGAATTCATAGAGGGGTCTCTTTACTTATATAGTCTAAAAAAAAGAGACATCTATCTTTCAAATATGAGGGAAGGATTTTATAACAATAGAATATTTGAGATCTTCTGTAGGAGACATGAGGAGAACTTTGCTTTTGTTTCTGATGTGAAAATGCGGGTGGTGACTGAAAATAGATGTTCAAAAAAAAAAAAAAAAGGAATAGAAAGTAGAAATCTTAATGATCCATCATCTATTATCTTAATAAAGAGAAAAAGCCAAGAAATGTGATGGTCTTTTTTAATGGTGTGATGCTTAAATTAACTTAAAATAGTTTCTCTTGATGAACCCCCCTCTGTCTTCTAAGTAGACAAAATAAGTATACTCAGTGTCACCTAGTAACAAGGCTAGGTGTGATGGTTCATTTTATGTATTAACTTGACTGGGCCAAAGGATACCCAGATAGTTGGTAAAACATTATTTCTAGGCATGTCTGTGAGGTTTCCAGAAGGGATTAGCATTTGAATCAGTGGACTGAGTAAAGAAGTTCTGCCCTCCCCAGGTCAGGCATCATCCAAACCACTGAGGGACCAAACAGAACAAAAAACTTGGAGGAAGGGTGCATTTTTGTTCTTTCTTCTTGAGCTGGGATGATGATCTTCTCCTGCCCTCTGACATCAGAGCTCCTGGTCTCAGGCCTTCAGATTCTGGGACTTATGCCATCAACTTCCCATGTTCTCAGGTCTTTGGTCTCAAACTCAATTATACCAACTGGCTTTCCTTGTTCTCCAGCTTGCATAACCACATGAGTTGATTCCTAAAATGGTCTCTTTCCTCTCTCTCTCTCTCAATCTTTCTATTCTATTCTATTCTATTCTATTCTATTCTATTCTATTCTTCTATTCTATTCTATTCCCTCTATTTCTCTGAAGAACCCTGGCTAATACACTAGGTGATTCAGATTAAACACCTGTTCATGATAGCAAAAAGTGACAGGCAAGAGTTTTCTTTGCTCAAAAGTATCAAGAAGTTAACAAGGAAAAAATGATGGTGGGGACAGGAGTTAGGAGAATATAGTCCTGTGTTTGCTCTAGGAGCACATGTTAGTTGCAAGGAACTGCTGAGAACCCAAGAGGTCCTGAGATCCTCATAAACCAGGGGATCTAAAATGTGGAGTTCAAGGCTGCCCATAGGAAGGGGCATGAGAAAATCTACACACATTAGGACAGGACCCTGAAAGGCTACATTTTTAAAGAAAGGGTGAACTGGAAATAGAAACTGCTGGCATGGCTCAAAACATCTCAACGCATATTAACCCCTAAAATTAGACCTATGTCATATGGAGTCACCAGCACCTCCAGACACCTTGAAGAAGCAAGTTTGCATCCGACCTGATGAAATATAATATTATTCTAAGTCTCAAATTATCTTTACAATTTGTTCACATACATTGTCTAGTAGTCAATAAAAAATCATCAGACATGCAAGAAAAAAAGACAGTATAAACACTAGAAAAACACTCAAAAGGACTTAAGATAGTAGAGTTATCTGGAATAATTTTAAAGTAGCTTAGGATGTTTAAGGTGATAAATGATAAGATTGAAAATTTTGGCATAGAACTAGAAATTATTTTTTTTTAAAATGAAAGAACCAAATAGAAATCCTAGAACTGAAAATACAATATTAGAAATTAAAAACTCAGTAGATTTGCTTAACAGAGGACTTGACATAGAAGAAGTGAGAATAAAGTAGACAATAGGTCAGAGGAAAAATTTAAAAAGGACAGAGAAATGCAAAAGAGAAAATAAAAGACATAGTGAATACAGTGAGAAGAAATAACATGAGTAATTGGGGTCCCAAAGTAGAGGAGAGAAAAAAAAAGGAGAGAGAGAGACAGAGAATATGTTAAGGAATAATAACAGAAAAAATTTACCAACTTTTAAAGACATCAAATCACTGCATCAAAATGGGGCTTCTGATTCTAGATATAATATAAATACATTCCACCATACTCATCTCACAAACTACAACAACAAAACAGAACCATAGAGCCAAATTTTCTAAAACAACTGACAAAACACTTTGAAAGTTGCAGAAAAGGAAGACTGTCCAGGAGTCTCAGGATTTGAGGAACAAAACAATGGTATTTCCTTTCTGCATCTTCAAAGACTATGGACAGCACCCAGTCTATCTTCACAACTGTGCAATAAGGAGGTAATGCACATTCCCTCCTCCCCAACAATAGAGCTGGGGGAGGAGTTCAGAAGGGAGGGAGTTGCAGAAAGAAATTTGCAAAATCTGTGTATGAATTCCTGAGCAGACCTCTAAGTGGCTCATGCATGAAACTGACAAGAAACAACACAGCAAGAGTTGAGAACTGAGCAGGGATCTGAAATACAACGTAGGATTCAGGTTAGCCTCTGGGAAACACACAAATGCAGCAGAGCAAAATAGCACTGCAAAGGCTTTGAAAACAAATTGACATTTTAATTACAGTTCACAAAAATGTGCATTTTTTTGTGGCCTAAACAGTTGACTGCCTGCTAAATAGATTTTAGGAGCTGGGGTCTCATAACATAATACACATAATTTATAGGATAAAATCCCAAATTACGCATCATAGCAAGAACCACTATGACCTCAGTATCAATGAGAAAAGGCAATAGAAAATTGCTAACACTGAGATGGCACAAATTTGGAATTGTCTGACAAGGATTTTAAAGCAATATATGGACTGAATGTTTGTGTCTCCCCCTACCCCAAATTCATACCTTGGTCCCTAAGCCCCAATGTGATGATATTTTGAGATAAGGGCCTTTGGAAGGTAATTAGAATTAGATGAGGTCATGAGGGCAGGGATTAGTGCCCTTGTACGAGAAGATACCAGAGAACTTGCTTAAGCTCTCTCTCTCTTTCTCTTTCTCTCTCTCATTTCCCATCATGTGAGGACACAGTAAGAAAGCAGCTATCTGCTAGCCCAGAAGAGAACTCTCACCAGGACCTGACCATGATGGCAGCCTATTTTGGACTTCTAGCATCCAAAACTATAAGAAAATAAATTTCTGTTATGTAAACCACTCAGTCTATGGTATTTTTTTAATGGAAACTTGTAACAGACTAGAAAAGCAACTTTCGTAAAAGTGCTCCAGCAAACAATTGCAAATCATCTTGAAAACAAATGAAGAAAATAGAAGTCCTCAGTAAAGAAACAAAAGATATAACATAGAACCAAAAGAAAGTTTTGAACTGAAAAATATAGTAATGATAAGCACAACAACAAAACATCACTGGATGGGCTTAATAAAAGAATGGAGATGACTGGAGAAATTATCAGTGAACTAGAAGACATATCTAAATGAATTGTCCAATCTGAAAGCAAAGAGAAAGTAAACTGAAAAAAAATTGAATAGAACTTCAAACCACAGATATCTCAGGAAAAATAACAAACATGGCATTCATGTGATCAGAGTCCCAGAAGAAAAGAAGAAAACATAAGTCTGGAAAAATATGTGTTATATTGGCATAAGTGTAGGTATGTAGAATGATAAAATAGTATAGATTCCAGAAATAGAGAGTACATAAAAGTCAATTGACTTTTGTCAAAAGTATTAAAGTAATTTAATGGATAAAGGAAAATCTTTTCCATAAACGGGGTTGACACTAGACATCCATATTTAGAAAAAATAATAATCTTAAAACTTTACCACATATATATAAAAGTTAATTTGAAATGGAACATGGACATAAACACAAAATCTATAACTATAAAAGTTCTAAAAGAAAACATCAAAGGAAATCTTTGTGACCATGTGGCAAACAACTTTTTTTAGACATAGTTCCAAAAGAAACAAACATAAGGAAAAAATTAATAAATTATATTTAATAAAACATTTTTTAAAATGCTGCTTTTTGAAAGACACTGTGAAGAAAAAAAAAAAAGGACAAGCCCATAAGTGACATATTAGGATAAAATATTTGCAAAATATATTTGTAACAAGAGACTTTATCCAGATTGTACAAACAATTCATAGTAAGAAAACAACCCAGTTTTTAAAAATGGCCAAAAATTTGAACAGTCCACTAAAGAAAATACACAAACAGCTAATAAGTGCATGAAAAATTTCTCAACAACATTAGTTATTGGGGAAATGGAAATTAAAACCACAGGAACTATTGACATACTCACTAGACAGATAAAAAGCTAAAAACTAAAAAGACTGGTGATAGCAACTTTTGGTAAAGATGTGGAACAACTGAAATTAGTACACATTGCAAGGGGTATAAGATGTGAAAACCACTTTGCAGTATCGAACTACTTTGAGTGTTTCTTATAAATGTAAATAAATAATTTCTGAAAGATAGAATTCTACTCCTGGATATCTACCAATAGAAACGAGAATATATGTACAAATAAATATTTGTACAAGAATGCCCATAGAAGCTTTACACATAATAACTCCAAATTGGAAACAACCAAGTTGTTTATCAGTAGATAAATAGATAAACAAACTGTGCTATTCATTCAACCAAATAACTATTCAACAAGAGAGAAAATAACATGCAAAAATCTCAAAAACTCTATGATGAGTGAATGCAGACATATGCAAAAAATGTGCATACTGTGTTTCTCCATACAATTCTAGAACAGGAAACATTAATCTCTAGTGACAGAGAGCAGATATTCATTTGCCTCATCTGGAATGAAATTGTGGAAACAGGTATAAAGGAGAACAAAGGAAATTTTTGGGGTGATGAAATGTTGTATATTTTAACTATGGTGATGGATACAATATTCTTTTTTTTATTTTTTTTTAATTTTATTTATTTATTTATTTATTTATTTATTCATTTGAGCCAGAGAGATACAGAGAGAGAGAGAGAGAGAGAGTAGGAGCAGTGGGGAGAGGTGGAGGGAGAGGGAGAAGCAGACTCCCCACTGAGCAGGGAGCCTGATGCGGGGCTCGATCCCAGGACCTGGAGATCATGACCTGAGCCGAAGGCAGACGCCTAACGACTGAGCCACCCAGGCGCCCCTGGATACAATATTCTATACATTTTTCAAAATTTACCAACTTCTATGCTTAAATGAATGTATTTTATTAATATATATTATACCTCACTAAATTTATGTATATATTATGCATATGTATACACCCAATTTGATACATAGAGTGTATATGTATGTGTATTTACTTATGTGTTTATAGTATATGTGTGTGTGAATGTATATTTTTTCATAGAAAAAAAAAGGAGAGTGAAAACTTTATCAGTGTTCCTTAAAGAAAGATTTTTATAGGAATATAATTCTTCTAGAAAGTCCACTACTATAATATAGCATGCAAAGTAAGAAAATTAAAAATAAATTCAAGATGGATTAAAGACCTAAATTGAGACCTAAAACCATAAAAATCCTACAAGAGAACACAGGTAGTAACCTCTATGACCTTGGCTGTAGCAACATTTTTCTAGATATCTCCTGAGGCAAGGGAAGTAAAAACAAAAACTCTTAGGATACATACAAATAAAAAGCTTCTGCACAGTGAAGGAAACAGTCAACAAAACAAAAAGGCAACCTACGGAATGGGAAAAGATATTTGCAAATGACACACCTGATAAAGGGTTAGGATCCAAAATATATAAAGAACTTAGACAACTCAACACCCAAAAACCAAATAATCCAATTAAAAAGGGGCAAAAGACATGAAAAGATATTTCTTCAATGAAGACATCCAGATGGCCAACGAACACATTGAAAAGATGTTTATTGTCACTTACCAACAGGGAAATGCATATCAATGCTACAATGAGATATCACCTCACACCTGTCAGAATGGCTAAAATCAACAACACCAGAAATAACAGGTGTTGGTGAGGATGTGGAAAAAAAGGAACACTCATGCACTGTTGGAGAGAATGTAACCTGGTGCAGGCACTGTGGAGAACAGTATGGAAGTTCATCAAAAAGTTAAAAATAGGGGCGCCTGGGTGGCTCAGTCGTTAAGCGTCTGCCTTCGGCTCAGGTCATGATCCCAGGGTCCTGGGATCGAGTCCCACATCGGGCTCCCTGCTCAGCAAGAAGCCTGCTTCTCCCTCTCCCATTCCCCCTGCTTGTGTTCCTGCTCTCACTATTTCTCTCTCTGTCAAATAAATAAATAAAATCTTAAAAAAAAAAAAAAAAAAAAAAAGTTAAAAATAGAACTACCCTATGTCCCAGGAATCTGGGTCACCCAAGTGTCTGTCCATTGATAGATGAATGGATAAAGAAGATGTGATATATATACAATGTGATAGATACATATATGTATACAAACACACAATGGCATGCTATCATTATATATATATATATGATGTGATATATGTATATATGATATATATATGTGATGTGATACACACACACACACACACACACACACAATGACATACTATAGTATTCAGCCATAAACATAATGAGATTTTGCCATTTGCAACAACATGGATGGACCTGGAGAGGATAGTGCTAAGCAAAATAAGTCAGAGAATGACAAATACCATATGATTCCACTCATGTGGAATTTAAGAAACAAGACAAATGAGCAAAGGTGGGTGGGGAGAGAGAGAAAGAGAGAGACAGACAGACCAAGAAACAGACTTTTAACTGTAAAGAACAAACTATAGTTACCAGAGAGGAGGTGGGTGGGGGGATGGGTGAAATAGGTGATGGGGATCAAGGAGTGCACTTGTGATGAGCACCAGGTGATGTATGGAAGTGTTGAATCTCTATACTATACACCTGAAACTAATATTACACTGTATGTTAACTGGAATTAACATAAAAACTTAAAAAAAAGAAGAAACTGAAAACAGAAAAGAAAATTAATGCCCACAGAATTAGATACCTTGAAAATCAGAAAAATAATGACTGCAACAGAGAACAAACTGAGCTTGCCACAGGGAAGGGGGTAAAGGGATGGGCAAAATGGGTGGAGGAGAGTGGGACATAGAGGTTTCCAGTTATGGCATAATTAAGTCATGGGAATAAGAGGTACAGCATGAGGAATATAATCAATGATTCTGTAATAGCATTTTATGGTGACAGATAGTGGCTACAGTTAAGGTGAGCGTAGTATGTAGAAATGTTGAATCGGTATATTGTATACCTAAAACTGATGCAATGTTGTGCATCAACCATAGTCAAATAAAAAGTTTTAAAAGATTCATTATATTACCATCAGTTATACATTCAGTGACCTTCATAATTATTTATCTTAAAATTAAATTAACTAATTAAATGCAGCAAAGAATGTATTGTTTAGAGGCACTTATGGTAGTAATTGATGGAATAAATACTGATTTTCTAAGGCAAGCAAGGTTCTCAATGTGACAATTTTGTAAAGCTGAATTATTTTAACAAGCTCTTAAAATTCAAATATATTTTTATGTGTTATAGACACATATGGAAATGATATATTTCATTTTCTTCAGCAGCCAGAAAGATGGTTATCAATGTTAATTTCCTTTGTTAAGAAAATTCGGAATGATCTCTTGGATTAGCTTTCATAAAATTGTTGCTTCACTATTAACATGGTTGTGATATTCTTTAACAGGCACATTTCTACATCTTAAATGGCTATTAAATATAGAAAAAAGGGAACCTCAAATTTGATGTAAATGATATTTGATAAGTGTGTCCTTTAGTGACAATTAATTATTTTAGTCCTTGATAATATTCCCAGGTCTCTAGAAAAAGATGGGGGAAAGCCAATTTCCTTTAAAAAAAAAAAAAGAAAAACCTGTGTTTGGGTTAATGTTCCTTTCTAAATGAAATTGTGTTGCTTATTTCACAATCTCAAAAGTTTACAATTTTTAAAACAAGTAATTTGCGTTTCAAAGATAATTTGAGATTTCCAGGTCATTGAAAAACTGTTTCCTTTTGTATAAATGTAGTAAACACTTTAAGAAGATAAAGAAAAAATGCAAAACACCTAAACAAAATTAGGCACTTTTTTGTTTTTAGCTAGCTGGCATATACTCCTCAACTCTACTTCAAACAGATTTATTAACAAAATTTGAAGGGCTTAATAATTTTCAAAGAAAAATATTGCCTCTGGAAGTCAAGGACCTTTTGTGTCGTGAGCCAAACGTGTCTTCTGTGTTCCAGATACCTCTCAACTTTCTGGTGGGAATTTTGCAACATGCCATTTTTATAAAGGTTAAGAATTATTGGATCAAATGTGGATGTAATTCCTAATTTTAAAATATAATTAACAATACATACTTGAAAATCTTTATTTCCCTAGGACTATTTGTTCCTCATGTGAACAGGTCTAATTTTGTGCAACTCTGCAGAGAGCACTTTCTATGCCGGCCAGCAATCCTGCCTGGTAGCATATCCATTGAGTCTATCCAGGGTTGTGTGTTTAGGGAATACAAATCAGAATTCTTTGTTTTTCCTTTCTCCCACTGACTCAGGAAATAACATACAAAAGGTAAAAAATGAGTAATTTCACCCTTCTTGAACCCACACTTTCTCCTCACCTCACTCCAGCCCCATCACAAATATCACAAATCTTAGTATATGTTGAATATCTTGGCCTTTTTCTAATTAAAGGCGGCTGCCCAATTCCCCAGGCAGTGCAAAAACACTTCAGGTCCTAAAAAGAAGTGACTTTCAAATCGAAAAGCTAGTAAATAAGTCAGTTTGAAGCCCAAAAGCAATTATCATTACAGGGAAGTATTTTGTTAAAAGTCTATCTTGAGTTGGCTAGTTTGGGTTTTCTAGTAATTGGAAGGCAGACAGACAGCAATTTCGATCCCAAACATTCATACAAAGACAATTTCTCCACATTATAATGACACTTAGGTAAAGATATTTATGCTAGAGTTGCCTAAACAGCAACAGTGTTTGTCACTCTCAAAAACTCTGTGGGAAAGAGATGATTTTATCTTAAACTGCATTTATATAATTCTAATTATACCCATATTACTGGAAATTTTAACTGGTTATATAATACAATTCAATTCAGGATCTGAGTCTTTATTTGATGCAAATCACAGCACTTAACTTCAGAAAGGAGATGATTATCAAGGTGGTTAAAGTACAAGTAATTTAAAATTTGCAAGGAAGGAGTCGAAATCCCATTACACAAAGCACAGGAGAAATTTTGTAAACAAAGGGCAAAGGGCCATGGAGATGCAAGGAAAAAAAAAACTATAGCAGCTGGTCCTGGGAAAAGGGTGAGGTAATGAAGGAAGATTTCATGGAGAAAGTGACATGTGAGAAAGTCTTGCAAGACAACTTTATTTCCACAGGCAAAGATGGAGCAAGAGGGCTTTCTAGAAAAAGGAATGGTTAAAAGCCTGGAGATGGAAAAGCGTGGGGGTGTGTTATGGAAGCAGAAGCCATAAGGTTTCAATAAAGGGGAGAACATGAATAAGGTAAAAGTAGGCAATGTGTCTTCACTGCAATCTGTGACAAATATGTGAAATTTCCCATTTTAAAGACGTGGACAGCCAATATATTATATTTTGCAGGAAGTAATATGATAAGGGCCATTTGGGGATAAATAAATAAATCGACATGGAGAATAGAATGTTGGAACTGGAGACACCAAATGGAGAGTTGTGACTCACCAGAGGTGGCTGAAGCAAGAGAACTAAAGGAAACGCAGGTTGCATTCAGTCAGGCGCCCTTGGCATAAAGAAAGGGAGCAAATGAGAAAGGCGTAGAATGAACAATTTACAAAATGCTCGAAAAGGGTGAAAGAAAGGGAAGGGTGTCATTATGAATCAAGGTTTAAGACCTAAAAATTTGGCAAGATGATTGGATAGAAACAAACTTGGGGAATTCAGTTGGAGATATATTTAAACGAAGTGGCAGTGAGGATAAATGAACAAGAATTCCTCTCACTACCATAGCATGAGCCATCACTGCTATAAAGACAAGACACTAAAATTACATTCATTCATTCAGAAAGCACTTATTCTCATTGTGTCAACTATATTTCAGTAAAAAAGCACCTCTTCTAAAAGAGAAAATAATTGAAAATTCTGTATGCATTTTTATATGTACTTCACATGATAAAAATAATAGCTAATATTTATTTAGGATTTTTTTATATGCCAGGGCCATTCTCAATTATGTAGTCATTTAATCCTCATATCTCCACCTGATAGAAGATCAGGTTTAGCAGGGCTGGGACACTTAGCCAAGGATACACAGCTAGTATATATCACAAGCTTGGCTGAAATCAGTACCTATTTGTTTCCAAAAAAGATGCTTTTAGTCTGTGTTATGCTATCTAAATTGCTATTGGAATCCAAGGAGTTGCAGTGGGTAAAATGATAACAAGAAGGTATCTTAGAAGACACTGAATATGTAACTGAGTCTCGAAGAATTATGGAGGCAGTTGGATGTAAGGCAGATCAGGAGAGAGTGCCAGGGGAGGAAGGGCTTTCTAGAGAGTGAAAGCAGCCTATACAAAGGCCCGGAGGTAAGAAGCAAGGCATGTATAGGGACATGCAACACATCACAAGTTTATTATTCTGTCCTAAGATATCTCTGGGGAAGTGAGCACTATTAGTCACCCTGCCATTACTCTTTGAAAATGATATCAGAAAGTTATTAGGGAAGGAAAAATAAAATAAGATGAAAATTGGGAGGGAGGCAAACCATAAGAGACCCTGAACTCTAGGAAACAAACTGAGGGTTGCTGGAGGGGAGGTGGGTAGGGGGGTTGGGATAATTGGGTGATGGGCATTAAGAAGAGCACTTGCTATAATGAGCACTGGGTGTTATAGGCAGCTGATGAATCACTAAATTCTATCTCTGAAGCTAATAAAAAATAAAAATTCCTTGTTCAAGAAAAAAAAACTTATTAAATTAGATCTCAATTAAGCAGAGGCCTCAATTAGATTGTGTCTCACAAAATATTATTTTTCAATAAGAAAAAGAAGAATGACAAGTGTTCAACCCTCTTTCAGGCAGTCAGTTGGGCTAGAGCACAACTGAACCTCAATCTCTCATCTGTTAGGTAAGGTTTGGCAAGAACGACTCTGAGGTCTAATAACTAGAAGAAAACAAACTCCATTACTCTGATTTACTGTTTCTATTAAAGAGCATCGATGACAGGAACTATTTGAAGTGAGATATGGAGGTTTTGACCTCCTCTTTTATCAGAGTTATTTTGGGGTGGGGTGGTAATCAAAGGTTTGTGGTCTGTGATACTGTGTGGTTAAGACAAGCAACAGGAGATACATTTAAAACTATTGATCCTGCTGCATACTGTCAGGGTTGGGATCCTGATTTTTATGAACTGTGTGACCTCTGGCAAGTGTAATTGTCATAGCTTGCTGTGTAACAAGCTATCCCAAATTTGGAAGCTTAAAAATAACAAATATTTATCACACACAATCTATAAAGGTCAGCAATACAGGAGAGGCTTAGCTAGCTAGATTTGGTTTAGGATCTCTAATGATTTGGAGTCATCTGAACACGCCCAAGAATCCAAGTTGACTTCTGTGGCTATTGGCAGGAGGTTTTAATTCCTCACTATATAGGTCACTTCATAGAGCTGCTCACAGGTTTGGTAATTGGCTTTCCCTAGAACAAGTGATCAGAGAGATAGAGACAGACAGAAAGAGACCAAGGCACAGTGTTTTTATAATTCAGTCTTAAGAGGGGCATCCCATCACAACTATTCATTAGAAATGAATCACTAATAGCAGAAAGAGAAATTAAGAAAATGATCCCATTTAAATTGCACCAAAAATAATATCATATCTAGGAATAAACTTAACCAAACAGGTGAAAGATCTATACTCTGAAAACTATAAAACATTGATGAAAGAAATTGAAGATGACATAAAGAAATGGAAAGATGTTCCATGCTCATGTATTAGAACAAATATTGTTAAAATGTCTTTACTACTCCAAGCAATATACACATTTAATGCAATCCCTATCAATATATCAACAGCATGGGGCACCTGGATGGCTCAGTTGGTTAAGCGTCTGTCTTTGGCTGGGGTCATGATCCCAGCATCCTGGGATTGAGCCCCACATCTGGCTCCCTGCTCGGTGCGGAGCCTGCTTCTCCCTCTCCCTCTGTCTGTTGCTCACCCTGCTTGTGCACTCTCCTTGAGAAAAAAAAAATCAAAAGCATTTTTCACAGAATTAGAACAAACAATCCTAAAATTTGTATGGAACCACAAAGGACGTCAAATAACTAGAGCAATCATTAAAAAGAAAAACAAAACTGGAGGTATCACAATTCCAGACTTCCAAGTTATATTACAAAGCTATAGTAATCAAAATGGTATAGTACTGGCATAAAATAGACACATAGATCAATGCAACAGAACAGAAAATCCAGAAATAAACTCACAATTATATGATCAATTAATCTTCAACAATAAGAAAGAATATCCAATGGGGAAAAGACAGTCTTTTCAACAAATGGTGTTGGGAAAACTGGACAGCTACATACAAAAGAATAAAAATGGACTACTTTCTTACACCCTAGATAAAAATAAACTCAAAATGGTTTAAAGACCTAAATGTGAGACCTGAAACCATAAAAATCCTAGAAGAGAGCATAGGCAGTAGTTTCTCTGACATTGGCTTTAGCAACATTTTTCTAGATAATGTCTCCCGAGGCAAGGAAAATAAAAACAAAAATAAACTATTAGGACTTCATAAAAATAAGAAGCTCCTTCACACTGAACAAAAATAAAAGACAACCTACTGAATGGGAGAAGATATTTGCAAATGACATGCCTGCTAAAGGGTTAGCATTCCAAATATTTAAAGAACTTCTACAACTCAACACCCCCAAAATAATCTAATTAAAAATGGACAGAAGACATGAACAGATATTTCCTCAAAGAAGATATCCAGATGGCCAACAGATGCATAAAAAGATGTTCAACATCACTTACCTTTAGGGAAATGCAAATCAAAACTACAATGAGATATCACCTCACACCTGTCAGAATGGCTAAAATCAACAACACAAGCAGCAACAGGTGTTGGTGAGGATGTGGAGAAAAAGGAACCTGCATGCACTGTTGGTGGGAATGTAACCTGGTGCAGGCACTGTGGAAAACAGTATGGAGGTTCTTCAAAAAGTTAAAAATAGAACTACCCTCCTATCCAGCAAACGTGCTGCTGGGTATTTACCCAAAGAATTAAAAAAACACTAATTCAAAGGGATACATGCACCTCTATGTTTACAGCAGCATTATTTATAATAGACAAATTATGGAAGCAGCCTAAGTGTCTGTCCATTGATAGATGAATGGATAAAGATGTGGTATATATTCACAATGGAATATTATTCAGCCATAGAAAAGAATGAAATATTGCATTTACAATGACATGGATGGAGTTAGAGAGTATAATGCTAAGTGAAATAAGTCAGTCAGAGAAAGACAAGTACCACATGATTTCACTCATATGTGGAATTTAAGAAACAACACAAAGGAGCAAAGGAAAGGAAAAGAGAGAGAGAGGGGCAAACCAAGAAACAGACTCTTGATTAAAGAACAAACTGATGGTTACCAGAGGAGAGGTTGGTGTGTGTGTGTGGAGGGGGGGGTGAAATAGGTGATAGGGATTAAAGAGTACACTTACCATGATGAGCACTGAGTAATGTATAGAATTGTTGAGTCATTATATTGTACACCTAAAACTAGTATAACACTGCATGTTAGCTATACTGGAACTAAAATAAAAACTTATTAAAAAAAAAAGGAAATGAATAACTAAGTCCAGACCAAACTCAAGGGGACAGGGATTAACCTTCACTTTTTGGGATAGGAGTATCAAAGAATCTATGGACCTACTTTTAAACTGTCACAGAAAGTTACCTAATTTCTTAGTGTGAGTTTCCCCTTCTGTAAAATAGAGACACCAATAATATCTACTACACAGGTTTTGTGTTAGCCAGAGAACAGAACCAATAGGATGTGTGCATGTATGTGTGTGTGTGTCTGTGACTGTGTGTAAGTAGAAAGAAAGAGGGAGAGATTTATTTATTATAAATAATTGACTCACACAATTATGGAGGCTAATAAGTCACAGGACTTATAGATGGCAAGCTGGAAACTCACAAGAGCCAATGTGTATTCCAGTCTGAATTTGAGGGCCTGAGAGAGTCACTGGTATAAGTTCTAGTATGAAAGCCATCAGGCTCAAGACCTAAGAAGAGCCAGTGTTTCAGTCTGAGTCTGAAGGCTAGAAAAGACCAATGACCCAACTCAAACACTGAAACAGAAGGGGTCCCCCCCTAATCCACCTTTTTGTTCCATTCAGGTCTTCAACTAATTGGATGGGAACCTCCCACCCCCACCACTGCCACCACTAGAGAGGCAAACTGCTTTACTCAGTGTGCCAGTTCAAATGTTAATCTCATCCAGGCACAACCTGACAAACACACCTAGAATAATGTTTGACCAAATGTCTGGGCACTTTGTGGCCCATTCTAGTTGACACAAAACTTACCATCCCAGGATTGTGACATAAATTTAGTTCATTGATAGTTGAAGAATGCTTAGAACAATGCATAATGAGCATTTGTTACTCTCATTTTCAGATGAGACTAATTTCTACAGAAGTAAAGTGACTTGGTGGTTAGTAACACATAAACTATTAAATCTTAATTTTTCTTTCTATTACTGTTCTTCTTTTCCATGACTTTATAGGCAATCAGGGAACTCTAATTCCCTTGCCCTGTAAGCAAAGTAGCATTTGCATTCATTGATGGTGATATAAGATGTTGACTATATTTATACTTTTCTGAATTAATCATTACCTTCTCCAGGTGATTTCCTTGGAAATAAAAGAGAGTTCATTAAAATGTACTGATAGGGGCAGCTGGGTGGCTCAGTTGGTTAAGCGTCTGCCTTTGGCTCAGGTTATGATCTCAGGGTCCTGGGAAGGAGCCCCACTTGGGAGCTCCCCCTGCTTGTGCTCTCTCTCTCTATCTCTCTCTGTGTCAAATAAATAAATAAAGTCTTAAAAAATGTATTAATAAATTGCCAATATATGAGCCTAACATCCAAGGAGGGAAACATATTAGGTCAGGTTCACCACAGCGTGTGACAGCTTCATTGGGTTGTGCTCTCCTTTATAAAAGCACCGAGAATTTCAGAGAGGGAAAGCAGTTATATGATATAAGGATATAAAGAAAGAGGGAGCTGGACACAGCAAGCCTTCAACTTTCCCCAAATTAACTCTCTATCAGAGTGTGTGGAGAAATGAGAAAACACTGTAAACCAAAGGAACACTTGAAGCTCACCTCCTGTGTTCTTACCGCTGGTCTGTAGGCTTCCTCTCAGTGAGGTTTGTGTGGGACCCATTAACTGAACATGAAGAATCCACCCCAGCAGCTTCCCACTGCACAGCTGTTTCTGAATGCCTTGGTTCTGGTCTCTGAAGAAGACATAACCTAGGGAATATTCCTTCAAATACATAAAATCTCCATAAATCCCAAAGTGCAGGTCCCTCTCACTTTTGGCAGGCAGCAAGATGTTTCAGCTCTTAAGCTAGAATTGCCTCTTCAGGGTCACCAGGTTATTATGGAATTGCAGTAAAACAAAGACAGGCTTCCCGTGGAGAGTTTTCAATAATGTCTTCTTTGTACACGAGGAAAATGCATCAACATATTAGCCCCCATTGTCTTCTCAGGCTCTTAGTTGAAGGGAAAAGGACAATAAAAAATAGAGGGGAAAAAAGGAAACAGATCTTTGAGTAGCAAATGGATGAAGTTATGCTCCAGGTCTTGAGAGCAATGTCGGGATATGCTTTTTAATTTTTTAAAAATGTATCATGTCATTTGAATAAGGCAAGACCACGTGGAAAACAGAAAGCTATGAACAAATTTGTTGATCAATAAAAGATGAAACAATGTGAAGTTATCATTTGCATAAATTAGACTCCTTAAGTCTCCTTCTCTTCTCAGATCCAAATTTTTCTACACCTGAAGAGATTTGGACAATCTGCTGGCCTGGATGGCACTAACTTTGGCAGGCGTGCCGGTTTAGATGGGGAAAGAGAAGATGGTCCACATTCATGGTCCTCTACTTTGATGGGTTATATCAGAATCATGTGGAGGGCTTGTTAAAACAGACTGTGGAATGCTACCCTCAGAGTTTCTAATTCATTAGATCTAACTGGGGCGCAGCAATTTGCATTTCTACTAAGTTCCCAGGTGATGCTGATCCAGGACTACACTCCCAGAACCACTTCTGTAAGGAAAGAAATAATGGTCTGAAAGTTCAAAAATGGGTTTTGTTTTGTTTTGTTTTTTGTTTTGTTTTGTTTTCTAATACCAAGATATACTAGTTTGGATACTTCACACCTTGAAAATTACTTATGTATAATAAACTATACAAATCTACCATGTATGCATATACAGTCTTTCACAATTAAAAAATTTTCCATGTATATTATCAAATTTGCTTCTCCAAGAAGCTTAATGATATGGAAAGGGCAGTAACTATTATAATGATACAGTCAATAAATGAGAAAACGTGACACTTATGTGGCATAAGAGTAAACACCTTGAAGTCAGTGATCATATCTTATTTATATTAGTATCCTTAAAACTTAGCAATGTGAACAAAGCATTTACAGGTCAAGAAGTCTTTCATTAGTCAGTCACATTTGCACATAACTCCTAAGTAATGGAACCAGAGATCAGAGTCCTGTGACTCCAAGTGCGGTGTTCTTTCTAATTTTCCATAATACTGTCATATCAGAGTTTCTCTGCTCCTAATCCCCCTTCTATTTGTACAACGTGTAATAGATCAAGGGCAGCAGTGAATAAGCCACAAACACTAACCTACTTGAGTGGCAACAATGGCATCTTCACCTCTTCCTTCATAGGAAGATGCCTGACACACAGTAGGTACACCACTCATGTTTTTGGGGTTGAATTGCATGTTTCTCTTCCCTACCAGCTTTACAAAATCATGACTGTATGTGACTGCCATCACAGAATCTCTGGCAGGCCTCAAGCTTGGGGAATAAGTTTCAGGGAAACCACAAGCCGTGGAAGAGAGCCACCTGGGGTTTGATCCATATGGTTCTGGCTTCTTCCTTGTGGGAGGGAAGCAGCCTCTTTAAACCAAAAAGCTTAGGAGGGGTGCCTGCCAATTCTGCTAACTGGCAGCTCCACTCTGCAACCCTTGAGCTTGCTGTGCTATGTTTCCAAGTCCTCAAATGTGTTCAAATCAAGGGAATGCTGCTGAATTGAAATGGATTTCCCCATCACTGCAAGGAAACAAGGAAAGCCTTAATTTTGACTTCTAAGCAGAGTCCCAGAGGGAGTATGCCTAATTAGACCAAGGATCAAACTCCTTCATGCCCTGCCAGAGAGGCTCACTGAGTTTCTATGGGCCGGTGGCCATAGAATCTGTTTTCTGCTCACAGTGGCCTGGCTTCCCAGAAAAAAAACAAAACAAAACACAAACAAAACAAAAAAACATAATGCATGTTATCTTATCCAAATAATTTATAATGTTGGAAGATGTTTCCTATATCAGTAATAGTCTAAACTCTGTGTTTCTGGTATTTTCACAGAAAGTAACAGCTCTCATAAATGTCCCATTAATCATAGCTATACATTTTACTTGGCTATTTGAATAATTATATGCTAAATAAAAAGTTAGGCCTTCTTTGCAAAATATGAGCAACTTTAAAATAACTTCCACAAAATCCAAGCCATTTGTCTTTATTTACAAAACTAGCTGTAATATTCATATAAGCAACAATCTCCATATAAAACTGAAAGTTTTCTGAAAGCATTTTAAAACTAAAAATCAGGTTGTACTTCTTTAAAGAACTCATAACCTTAAATAGACATAAAATTATCTTTACAAAAACTAGATATAATTGTACAAATATTTTCCTTCCCGGGGTCTCAGTGACAAAGCTGTGTATTTATAAATCAAATGAACACATTTGAGCACTCTATTTGTATTATTAAACCCCACAAAATAGAGCTGTCTGGACATCTTTATGTTCTGACCAACTTTGAAAATCCCAGTTGCCCCAGGAGAAGGGCCTAAGATCCTGAGGATTAGAAAGACAAGCCTCCAAGGGCCAGGTACATGGGGCCAAGAGTGGGGTAAGCAAGAGTGAAGACAAAAGTGAAGGTTAGAGGTGATTTGTAAAGGGCAGCTGTAGCTGATGCAACAGCAAGTTATGAGAAAAAAATAAAATTAAATTAAAAAAAAAGTTTACCATGGGAACGGGGACAGAAAGAAGCCAGATGAGAGAAAGGTTATGTGTTAGGAAAGTGGATTGGACCGTAGTCAGGTACTCAAGAAGGGCCTACTGGACAATGTGACAAGTCCTAGCTGCTGTACATTGCTTCTTTTGTGATTTCAACTCCTCTGATATAAAAAGACAGTAAATACAGGCTCCTCTTGCCTGACATCGACATGGTTTCTAGGAAACTGTCTTGTAAGGAGACAAATTTATGCAACAAATATTTATTAAGCATTAATATACACCAGACACTACACTACGTGCTATTTATACACTGTGTTTGCACTGCGAAAACTCATAACCCAGTTGGGGAAACAAGCATTTAATATTATTTGAATCCAAGTAAATGTTTTCTGAATTATTGATTGAACGTGTGTGCGTATGTGTATATGTGCATACACAAACAATCAGAAACCTGTAATTGGAATAATTTCAGCAAAACATCCTGAAATAATACCAGATTAAATATTCAGCAAGACAGGTCAACCACTGAAATACTTCCAAAATGATCCAAAATCACAGGTTGGTGTCTCAGATTTACTGAGCTTTTGGAGCCTGGAAGTTTGTGTTTCTCTCTTGTTACTAACCCTACTTGAATCCCTTGAACCACTTAGAGTCTGTTTTATTCCATCTTATTGATATGTAAAAATCAGATCAAATATGTGGAACATAGAAAATATTTATCAAATGCTTACTATTTGTATGATAAGAAAGTACTAATGTCACATCATGAGGTAACCAAACCCTTTATCCATTCTCTGAGTGGAGAAGTCTCATCAGCTGCTTGCATGGAGTAGGGTCATGTTCAGAGGAAGGGATCCTTCTTGTTACTTCTCCATACTCTTTACACTTACCTACCTACCACAAGTCCTCCCCTGCATGACTTCTTTGCCAGGAGTGGAGTGTCTTCACTAATTTACACCCCCAACACATACACACACACACACACACACACACACACACACACACACACACACACACACACCAGGAGTGATTTTTCAAAGATCTAAATTTATATACATCACCACTACTACATAAGCTTCTGAAATATCATTTCTGCCTATACAACTGTGATTTTCTGTTTATTTTCAATCCCTCAACATCTGAGGAATATTGTGCTTCATTAACAGTGAATTCTAGAGCTGGCATTCCAGTTCAAGGAGAGGACTAGAATCTCCTTGGTTTGTTGGAATAAGGACGTGGAGGGCAATGCTACAGGTGTCTGAAAAAGCACCCCAGTTGATGTTCTTCCATAGAGGCAAGCACAGCAATCCCCTTCCCCAGCCTCACTGAGACTCACTGAGTTCCTTGGCATGATCTGCTAGCCTTAACAATCAGGCTAATTAGTGCGTTTCCCTGAGTACAGTGTCCTTTTTAGTAAAATCAAGCTAACAATACCTGTTTTGCAGGGTCGTTCATTATAAGTACTTACAAAATGAGGTATGGGTGGTGCCTGGCACAGTGCCTACAAGGAGTAAGCACTCAATGCCTGAGACTAGAGGGCCCTTTATGGTCTGGCTCTAGACTAATAATTTATTTATCTCTTCCTTATTCCTCTCATGTACCATATGCTCTAGTTACACTTTCCAGGATGACTTTTTGTCTCCTCATCTGGCTAAAGAATATTTCTCTGTTTTCTACTGTTTTTAAACCAGTGGGCTCCTATTCATCCTTTGCTGTCCAATACAAATGTTAGTTTTTCTCCTTAGCTCTTTTGTTGGATTTACCCACCAAAGCACAGGGGAATTAATCCTGATCTATGCTTCCTGTATTTACATTGAATTTTCTGTATTTCTTTATTATAATAGAAATCATAATTTTAGACAGATAAAGAGATAGATTCATGGATGATAGAAAGGCAGATAGATAGATGATAGACAGACAGACAGAGAGGTAACTCAAGTCACCAGAAACTCTCTAAGATCAAGGACAGTTTCTTATTCATCTTTTTTTTCTTTTTAAATTAATAAACTTTGGTATTTTTAGAGCAGTTTTATGTTCATAGCCAAACTGAGGAAAGCACAGAACTTACACATACCCAACCTTCCCCTCCTACACATTGCCTCCCCACCAACAACATTGCCCTTTAGTGTGGAACATTCGTTATAATTGATGAACCAACATAATTATCAATGCAAGTCCAATGTTTATGTTAGGGTTCATTCTTTGTGTCATACATTCTCTGGATCTTTACAAATATATTATGACATGTATCTACAATTACACTGTCGTATAGAATAGTTTCACTGTCTAAAAATACCCCCTACTCCCTACTCCACCCATGCATCCTTCCTTCCTCATCCTTGACCTCTAACAACCTCTAATCTTTTCACTGTCTCCATTATTTTTCCTTTTCCCCAATGTCCTACAGTTGGAATGATATAGTGTATACCTTTACAGATTGACTTCTTTCACCTAGCAATATGCATTTAAGTTTCCACTGCGTGGTTTTGTGACTTGATAGCTCACTTCTCTTTATTGTTGAATAATATTCCATTGTTGGATATACCACAGTTTGTTTATCCATTAAATCTATGGAAAGATATCTTGGCTACTTCCAAGTTTGAGCAATCATGAATCATATTTATGTGGGTCTAGTTTTCGGTTATCTTTTATGTTTCATTGGTCTGTATGTCTATGCATGTCTATCTTTCACCAATACCACACTATCTTGATTATTCTAGTTTTATAGTAAGACTTAAAGTTTGGGGTCTTTTGCCTTTCTGTATAAACTTTAGAATTTGTTTGTCAATATCTACAAAATAACTGGCTAGGATTTTGATGGGGATTATCCTGAATCTATAAATCAAGTTTATCTTTATACTACCTGAAGCCAGCATAGTCCTTGGCATATTTGGGGGGCCCCATTTATTTTTATTGATTCTAGATATCCACTGAGACAAATTAAAATGGATAATTTTCCACCCCCCCTAAATCTTAAGAAAATATTTCTTCAGTGGTTGCTGTTGCAAAATAATCATCCCCTCTTCCCTATATGGTTGGAGGGAGGAGGGAAGGGGGGACCATGAAGAAGGATTGTGTCATATGGTCCACAAGGACAAGGAAACTTCTTTGCCGATAGTCATACCCTAACACCTGGAGCACTTCCTGCTCTATCATAGAACAAAAAAATAGATATTTTTGAATGTTGAATGAATATGTTTTTTGGCCAGAGACCAACATGCTGAAACAATTTCAGTTCCCCAATACACCGTGATTTCTCTGCTCTAAGTCCCTGGCCTGAGCTATTTCCTCTACCTGGGACCCTCTTCTTTCCCCACTTTTCACCTAACTAAATTCTACTCAACCTTCAAGTACCTGCTGCTACATTGCATTTTCCTTGTTTATATCTTCCATGTGCTTTGTTCCCTATTCTCTTTCCAAGGATTAGCACACTTTGGCATGCATTAGGTACTCAACACATAATTACTGTTCGAAATAATATATTTCGCCCTGTTCAAGGATTCACTCAATATCATAAAATACATGTTTATAAATTGTAATTCCTGAATGAGTTATTCATACACAAAGGCCAAATCATTACTCTAGATTAGGGTCCATAATATGTTTTTGGATGTAGTATTGTAAGAGTATTTGGCATTTTCATTTCCCAGATCTATGGTGCAAACAGAATGGACACTCCAGATTTAAATTTTCTCTCTTATTGGAAAAATTGTCTCTAATATAGGAAGGCATCTTTCATCTCATCACCTTAAAGGCAGCTGTTCTCCATTTCCTGACTGTTCCAGTTGCAGCTTCTGGTCTTCTGCTGAAAGATTTCATTCCATTATTTATTACTCGACCTATTAAATGTCAATGGGAAGATTCCCTGGAAAGGTGTGTTACTGTGGTTACCAAGAGCTTCTCTCATCCCAAGAAGAGTCTGCTTTCTGGGGTGCAGAACAGGCTTTAAAATCAGCAGGAACAACACATGCTGAAGCAGAGATGTATGAAGGGCACAAAGAACCTGCTATTATTTTTAAAGCATCCTGGGAAATGCTGGAAAGGATTCTAGAGTTTTCTTTCAAAATGATAACTTATGGACAGTTTGAAGCAAAGCCATGGAAATGAAAAGACTTGATTCTCCTGCCATAGATGGAACAGTGACTTTTTATTCTCCTGCTATCTTCCCCCGCCTCAAAAAATGCATTTTTTATGAGAAAGTCAAATTAGCCTTGTCTTGCAGGCAAACACTCCTCACAGAACAAATGAGCCTTTTTTTTTTGTTGTTGTTAAATTACAGAAACAGTGAAAGATTTATGATTCTCCTGGACAAAATCCTTTTGTTTTAAATAGTTGCCATTTTTCCATAAAGAAATCAGACACCTTGTTGGTGTTTTCTTATAGTAAACATAAGGTCACTGAAAGAACAGGCTAGATGAAAGATCACCCTGGTATTAAATTACTTCCATCTGCAAACACTGTAAATCCTGTAGACATAAAAAGAGAAGTTATGGTTAGAGTTCTGAAGTGTCATGTTTTTGGACTTGAAAAAAGTCCTTCTGCTGAGAACTTTATTCTATTGCCAAGATTAAGAAACATGAAGTCGTGACGCAGTAACTGGACCATGTCAAAAGCATTTTGCAGTAGAAATCTCTCTTGCTCACTTTTTCTCAGCCTTTTCCCTCCATTCACTTCTTGCATTATCTAACATTCGAGTTTATATTGGAAGAAATTGCTATGAATTAAAGTCCCATAGTGTTAGTTCTCAACAGGTTTTTAAGAACTTATTCAAGGCATACAGTTACTCTCCTCGGCTTTTCTTTTTACTGATTATACATTGTTTATGCTTGGGATAGAAATCAAAATGGTATTTTTTAGAAACAAGGTCATTTACATTTGTAATCAATTAATGTTATCCACAGTTGCAATTTGACTAAATTGCATGGTAGTCTTTAAGTAGGACTTTTTCTCATCCAAGGTTATTAGTATTACTGTAAGAGAGGGCAGTGACTGTTGTGCTCTTTTGGCTTCTAAGCATCTGAACTTCATTCCTAGTTTTGAGAAATATATTATTGCATGAGTGCAACCATCTAAGGCTGGATATTTGCTTCTGAATCCCCTGAAGACAGGACATGGACATGAGCTATCCACGTCCAAGATTTGAATCTGGAACAAGAGATGCAAAGTGGTGGGCAAGTGCCCAGTGCCCAGTGGCAGTAAAGATGGTGGTGAGATAAGCACTTCATGGTCGGTAGTAGAAGAAGGCATCATGAGAAGAATATATCTTATGATGTGGTCTTTACTGCTGTCCCAGCTCTCCCATTCAATAGTTCAATGTTTTTGGACAAAAGCTTTAATAACTCTGCTTCAGTTCTTTCATCTGTAAAGTAGGAGTATGAATAGTTACTATCCCACAGTACTGATTCAAGGGTTGAATGTGTTAGTGCACGTTGAACAGTATCTAGCACATAGGAAGGTCTTCACTAGCATTACCTGTATGAGACACGATGACCTTCCTGTGGGTGTCCGCATAGACTGAACCACATTCCTCAGCCTTCTTATTCATTCTCTCCAGTGTTATGTTTCTTAAATTAACCAGAATAATTTTCGGTTGAATACAACCAAGAATCCTGACTGAAGTCCATCTCTAAACTGATTTGTATTTTCAACCATGAAACACTTTCACACTAGAGACTCGTTTTAAGTTCACAAGTGGGGTATTTGTGAAAAAAATTGTTTCTCTTGATAGTGCTCTATTTGTGAAATGCTATTACATAAAATTTCTGTGTTTGGCAGTAGCTATTCTGGCAATATTGCCATGTTTATTTCTTTCTGTGGTATAATTAAGAGGTGATCCAGATTCTTGTAACTGAGAGAACTTTTGAAGTTCTTATGTCAAAGCAGAATGATTTTTTTAGTTCTGCTGAAAATAGAGAGGTAGCTTTGCCTATTTGTATTTGCCTATGAGTCCACAAATATGCCTCAGGGAAAGAAGAATAACAAGCAATATTTATATGCTCATAAGGACGACATGGATCTTCAACTCCTGAAAACACAGGGCATAGGTCAAAGCTCTGTTTGGCTTTTGTCCAACACAGCCTGAAGATATAATGGAGACATCATCAGGGAGAAAACACCAGTGCAAACCACGTCATGACTGTCAGAAATCTGGTTCCATGTTTTAAGAATTCCAGAAAGTTGTCTGGGAAATAGTAACACCAGAAGCTTCCTTTGATTCCCTCTTTGATAAGATCTCTTCTCAGAGGGCTTGAAGGGAAAGAGAGAGATAAAAGATGATATTGACAAAAGTTCTAGCTGCTTCAAAGGAAATCCATGTGGTTTGCATGCCTTATATAACTCTTCCTAAAAAAGGAAGACAGCTGTTTGCTGTACGAAGTTCCAGACTGCTGTGGCCAGTAGCTTCAGGCCACTAATTACAGTTTCAGAGGCATGACAGAGGCACACTCTTTTAAATCTATCTCATATCCTTCAATATCTTCAATTTCTTCTAAGTGTGGGCTGCTTCTCATGACCTGAGATTAACCTAGAAGAATCAGATATTTCTCTAACTTGCTATATAATCATTATTATAATTTTTACTGATGAAGGGTAGAATGTAGGGCTCTTGATGGGCACTTGTTGAGTTTCTACCCTGCATAGAGTACTAAGCAGATGTTGCACACATTTGAATAACCAGTTAGCTGGGAAAGCTTTTCTCTATCAACAATGACATATTTGCACTGCAGCAGCATGGTGGGGCTGGAAAGCACCGGGATAGGATTCAGTCCACCTCAACTCTTGCTCTGGCTCAAGTACAAACTGCCAGTGTGAGTTTAAATGAGACCTGTCCCTCTTTGTCGTCGGTGTCCTTACTTAAAAAAATGTGAGAGCTGACTGAGATCACCTCCAAGACAGTATCCAAGTCTAAACCATACATATAACACTTAATTTCAGAGAAAACTTTTTCCTAGTTAACAACAACGACAAAAATTCACAACACTCAGGTAGACCATATGTATCAGAAAATAGGATAATACCTTCCTTGTAGTTACAATCATTCCATTTTTAACATGGATACATATTATGTTTGATCTGTTATGAAAAATACTTTACATACAAAATATCAGCAAATATTTTATTAATAATATCTGGTTATCAGGGAATATATTGAACCATTCATAAATATCATACAATACAATGATAATAATACTGAAGATAGTGTTTACAGAGTATTTATCATGTGCCAAGCCCTGGTATAATTGTTTCAGTTATATTCACTCATTTGGTCTTCAAACCAGCCTCGGTATTAGACAGAATTCATAACTCTTATTTTAGAAATTAGAAAATTGAGACAAGGCACAGAGTAAATGTGTAGGAACTGGGATTTGAATTGTGGCAGTCCAGCTCCAGATTCTCTGCTTTTCAGCACTCTGTTACTTAAAGTTGAAGGTATATCTGGAAAGCAGGCTAATCCAACAATTTATTTTGTAAGACTTGGATGAAAGAGTTAAAGCAGAATTAGTTCACATTCTAATTGTATAGTTTATTACTTCTGCAGCCTGAGAAAATTATTTGATTCTTCTAATATTTAGTGCCTTCACCTGTAAAATGGGGATAACATTATACAGAATCATCAAATGGATTTGATGAGAGTAAAAAATGTAAAATTGTCCAGCTCAGTTAACAAAGTAATTTATTCATTTTAGCAAATACTTATGGAATGCCTACTACGTGCCAAGCACTGGTATAAAGGTTATAGCAATAAGCAAAATTCATGCCATTATGGAACTGACATTCTTGTGGGGAGACAGAGACTTTTAAAAACATTAAAATAAAAAAGAGAATTTCTGTGTAGCAAACATAGGAATTCTGTAAGTCAGGAATTCTGAAAATATGTTCCATGGAATAACATGAATGCTTGAGATATAGAACAGCTGGGACTGGAGGAAGACTTCCAGGACTGTTTCTTTACCTACATACCTGTTATCAGGACTGAGATGCCTGACACTCAGGCTCAACTGGGCTGCAAACATGTAGTATCTCCAACATGTTGAGATTTATGCAGAGAATTAAAATAGGATGATATGATCCTGAGTGACTGGGAGACTGGAAAATGTTCAAGGAAAGCCTCTCTGAGGAATTAATGAAGTTGACACCTGAAGATGAAGGAGGATCCAGGTAAGTGAAGATGAGGGGGGAGGATTCCAGGCAGAACTAGTACAAAAGGCTTGAGGAGAAAACATGGAGCACAGTACGATATAGAATGAGATAAGACCAATGACGTGGACAGGGACCAGGGTAACTGTGGCTCTCTAAGCCAGGTTAAAGGGTTAGGATGCTATTTATAAATCCATGGGAAGCCATTGTGAAATTCTAAGTTGGAGAAAGATAGGATATTAAAAAAAAAAAAACAAAAAAAAAACACAAACGGGGCGCCTGGGTGGCTCAGTCTTTAAGTGTCTGCCTTCATCTCAGGTCATGATCCCAGGGTCCTGGGATTGAGCCCCGCATCAGGCTCCCTGCTCAGCGGGAAGCCTTCTTCTCCCTCTTCCACTCCCCCTGCTTGTGTTCCTGCTCTTGCTATCTCTCTGTCAAATAAATAAATAAAATCTTAAAAAAAAAAACACAAACAAAAGAAAAGAAAAGAAAGAAATATAATAAAAGAAAGAGCAATAAAATGGAATCCTACTTCAATTTCTTCTGGTCATGTCCACTACAATCCACCTCTAGTATATTCACAGTGGCTCTTAATTACGGACTTTCTTTGTCTCCTATTCCGATCATTTATGAAATAGAACATTCAAATCTCTTTCCTTTTCCAACAATATGCATAGATCATGTTTACAAAATTAATGTACATCTAAAATGGGGTCAGAATATTCGGGGGCTGCTGAATCTTATAAAAAGATACTACTGGTTTCACTCCAAATCTAGACAAAAACATGTCATTCATGTATTATTCATTCAGGCATCTATTTACTCAGCCATCTTTCCATTGATCACCAAGTATCAATAAGTGTCAATAACAGAAAAATGACCATGATACAGTTTCTGTTTTCATAGCATTTCTATGGCACAGAGTAATTTTTTTTTTTTTTTTTTGGTAGAAAGTTGTATTGGAACACAAAGGAAGAAAAACAGTATCTGATACCTCAAAGTAGTAAACATCGAAGACTGTTTAGCAAGTTATGTGCCCTGGGAAAATACACTTAAGCTCATTAAAGTGGAATTTATGTCAACTGCTTATTCTTGACCCGAGAAGCTCCTGTCATACTCGTAGAAAACACTATATTTGGGTGCTTCTATTAAGATTACTTAAGCGAACTGAAAATGGAAGTCTTCCTTATGGTCTTTCTGTGCAGTGTTTGTCCATCATCAACAGTCCTCAGGAGCTGGATTCCTTCCACATGAAAGGAATTCCAAAACTCAACACATTCCTTAGCTTCCAAAGCAGAACCAAAAACTTAGACAATTGTTCCAGATGAATGGGAAAAACCCATGTGCTTGCGCACACACACACACACACACACACACACACACACTTATTTTGCAGAGAGCAGACTGGTGAGAAATGTGCCTTAGCAATTACTTCCTTCAGTTTGTTGTTATCTCTTATCTTTCACCTAACTCGTAAATAGTTTTTTTCTAGGTAAATATATTTGTCCAGACTTCAAAGATTTTAAGGCTAGGATTGACCAAAATAAACATTTCAGACTTGAAATTCTCAGTGGTCAATTTATTCTCCATAATTTATTACTGGCTTTCCAAATGGAATGGATCACCCCAAAGTCAGAGGTGGTGTCAAAGTCTCAAAATCAAGGTCATTAGAAGTCTGTCATCCATTTTTGGTTTTTCTGAATTTGATATTTAAATATTTGGAACTAAGTTTTTTGTTTTTTTTTTCCTTTCTTTGTCAAAAACATAGAAGCAGAATTTATACCAGTACCTATCCTTCCATAACTTACCTTCCATAACCCATGCAGGCACCCATTGTTGTACCAATCTTTATATACACAATCATAATAATCATGTTATCTCATTTTCTCTTTCTATGGTCATAATGCCTAATCATTTAGAACATGGTGTCTAGAGTCGAATATTTGGAAGCTAATCCTGTCTCCACACTTGCTATGTGACTTGGGCAGAATGACTTAACCTCTGTGTCTCAGTGTTTCAATGGAATGTAATATGTTATAAAGTTATTAAGAATAATTAACTTGGTTAAAACACATAAGTATTTAGAAGTGCCTAGAATACCATTTATATTTAATCAATGCAATATTACTAGAAATTCAGTTTTTGTTTTGTTTTGTTTGGGACTCTCATTTCCCGTTCTAGTGTCCCTGTCTACTTTCTTTTTTTCTTTTTTTTCTTTCTTTCTTTTTCTTCCATTCTTTCTTTCTCCCCTTTTTCTTCCTTCCTTCCTTCCTTAATTCCTTCCTTCCTTCCTTCCTTCTTTCCTTTTTTTCTTTTCTTTTCTTTTTTCCTTCCTTCCTTTCTTTTTTCTTTCTTTCTTTCTTTTCTTTCTTTCTTTCTTTCTTTCTTTCTTTCTTTCTTTCTTTCTTTCTTTCTTTCTTTCTTTCTCTCTCCCCCTTTCTTTCTCTTTCTTTCTTTCTTTCTTTCTTTCTTTCTTTCTTTCTTTCTTTCTTTCTTTCTTTCTTTCTTTCTTTCTTTTCTTTTCTTTTCTTTCTCTTCTTTTCTTTCTTTCTTTTATTTCTTTTCTTGTAGGCTTCACACCCAGCATGGATCCCAGCATGGGGCTCAGACTCAGGACCCTGAGATCAAGACCTGAGCCAAGATCAGGAGTCAGACATTCAACTGACTGAACCATCCAAGTACCCCCATCTCTGTCCACTTTCTTATTTCCAAACTAAAATTATAACCTCTTATTTTCAAGAATATACCTTTTATCAGGCCTCATTGTAAAAAGCCTTATAGCTTTGCACAGGAGTTTGAGCATTTCCTGCAAATGAGAAGAACTGAGGAGCAAAGTGAGGGAGGTAGGGCACTCTAGCATTAGATGTGCAGGAGCTGTGAGAACACCAGGAACTCTGATATAATTAATGGTTCATTGTTATAGAGGTATCTGACCAGTTATCATAAGGACTTTCAAACAGTCTTCTACTCATACATTCATCAATTCAACATTAGTGTTAGAGCAATGGGAGATATGAAAACATAAAAGATAATTCTCTAGATTCTAACAAACTCAGATGACTATATGTATGTGAATAGGGAGAAGAATGATAAATCAACTTCTATTTTTTTTTATTTAAATTTTTTTATTGTTATGTTAATCCCCATACATTACATCATTAGTTTTAGATATAGTGTTCCATGATTCATTGTTTGTGCATAACACCCAGTGCTCCATGCAGAACGTGCCCTCCTCAATACCCATCACCAGGCTAACCCATCCTCCCACCCCCCTCCCCTCTAGAACCCTCAGTTTGTTTTTCAGAGTCCATTGTCTCTCATGGTTCTTCTCCCCCTCCGATTTCCCCCCCTTCATTCTTCCCCTCCTGCTACATTCTTCTTCTTCTTTTTTTCTTTCTTAACATATATTGCATTATTTGTTTCAGAGGTACAGATCTGAGATTCAACAGTCTTGCACAATTCACAGCGCTTACCGGAACACATACCCTCCCCAGTGTCCATCACCCAGTCACCCCATCCCTCCCACCCCACCCCCCACTCCAGCAACCCTCAGTTTGTTTCCTGAGATTAAGAATTCCTCATATCAGTGAGGTCATATGATACATGTCTTTCTCTGTTTGACTTATTTCGCTCAGCATAATACCCTCCAGTTCCATCCACGTCGTTGCAAATGGCAAGATCTCATTCCTTTTGATGGCTGCATAATATTCCATTGTATATATATACCACATCTTCTTTATCCATTCATCTGTTGATGGACATCTTGGCTCTTTCCACAGTTTGGCTATTGTGGACATTGCTGCTATAAACATCGGGGTGCACGTAGCCTTTCGGGTCCCTGCTTTTGTATCTTTGGGGTAAATACCCAGGAGTGCAATTGCTGGATCATATGGTAGCTCTATTTTCAACTTTTTGAGGAACCTCCATACTGTTTTCCAGAGTGGCTGCACCAGCTTGCATTCCCACCAACAGTGTAGGAGGGTTCCCCTTTCTCCGCATCCCCGCCAACATCTGTCATTTCCTGACTTGTTAATTTTAGCCATTCTGACTGGTGTGAGGTGGTATCTCATTGAGGTTTTGATTTGGATTTCCCTGATGCCGAGCGATATTGAACACTTTTTCATGTGTCTGTTGGCCGTTTGGATGTCTTCTTTGGAAAAATGTCTGTTCATGTCTTCTGCCCATTTCTTGATTGGATTCTTTGTTCTTTTGGTGTTGAGTTTGATGAGTTCTTTATAGATTTTGGATACTAGCCCTTTATCTGATATGTCATTTGCAAATATCTTCTCCCATTCTGTCAGTTGTCTTTTGGTTTTGTTGACTGTTTCCTTTGCTTTGCAAAAGCTTTTTATCTTGATGAAGTCCCAATAGTTCATTTTTGCCCTTGCTTCCCTTGCCTTTGGCGATGTTTCTAGGAAGAAGTTGCTGCGGCTGAGGTCGAAGAGGTTGCTGCCTGTGTTCTCCTTTAGGATTTTGATGAACTCCTGTCTCACATTGAGGTCTTTCAACCATTTGGAGTCTATTTTTGTGTGTGGTGTAAGGAAATGGTCCAGTTTCATTCTTCTGCATGTGGCTGTCCAATTTTCCCAACACCATTTGTTGAAGAGACTGTCTTTTTTCCATTGGACATTCTTTCCTGCTTTGTCAAAGATTAGTTGACCATAGAGTTGAGGGTCCATTTCTGGGCTCTCTATTCTGTTCCATTGATCTATGTGTCTGTTTTTGTGCCAGTACCATACTGTCTTGATGATGACAGCTTTGTAGTAGAGCTGGAAGTCCGGAATTGTGATGCCGCCAGCTTTGCTTTTCTTTTTCAACATTCCTCTGGCTATGCGGGGTCTTTTCTGGTTCCATACAAATTTTAGGATTATTTGTTCCATTTCTTTGAAGAAAGTGGATGGTATTTTGATGGGGATTGCATTGAATGTGTAGATTGCTCTAGGTAGGATTGACATCTTCACAATATTTGTTCTTCTAATCCATGAGCATGGAACGTTTTTCCATTTCTTTGTGTCTTCCTCAATTTCTTTCATGAGTATTTTATAGTTTTCTGAGTACAGATCCTTTGCCTCTTTGGTTAGATTTATTCCTAGGTATCTTATGGTTTTGGGTGCAATTGTAAATGGGATCGACTCCTTAATTTCTCTTTCTTCTGACTTGTTGTTGGTGTATAGGAATGCCACTGACTTCTGTGCATTGATTTTATATCCTGCCACTTTACTGAATTCCTGTATGAGTTCTAGCAGTTTTGGGGTGGAGTCTTTGGGATTTTCCACATAAAGTATCATATCATCTGCAAAGAGTGAGAGTTTGACTTCTTCTTTGCCAATTTGGATGCCTTTTATTTCTTTTTGTTGTCTGATTGCTGTGGCTAGGACTTCCAATACTATGTTGAATAGCAGTGGTGATAGTGGACATCCCTGCCGCGTTCCTGACCTTAGGGGGAAAGCTCTCAGTTTTTCCCCATTGAGAATGATATTCGGTGTAGGTTTTTCCTAGATGGCTTTTATGATATTGAGGTATGTACCCTCTATCCCTATACTCTGAAGAGTTTTGATCAAGAAAGGATGCTGTACTTTGTCAAATGCTTTTTCTGCATCTATTGAGAGGATCATATGATTCTTGTTCTTTCTTTTGTTAATGTATTGTATCACGTTGATTGATTTGCGGATGTTGAACCAACCTTGCAGCCCAGGGATAAATCCCACTTGGTCGTGGTGAATAATCCTTTTAATGTACTGTTGGATCCTATTGGCTAGTATTTTGGTGAGAATTTTTGCATCCATGTTCATCAGGGATATTGGTCTGTAATTCTCCTTTTGGATGGGGTCTTTGTCTGGTTTTGGGATCAAGGTAATGCTGGCCTCATAGAATGAGTTTGGAAGTTTTCCTTCCATTTCTATTTTTTGGAACAGTTTCAGAAGGATAGGTATTAATTCTTCTTGAAATGTTTGGTAGAATTCCCCTGGGAAGCCATCTGGCCCTGGGCTTTTGTGTTTTGGGAGATTTTTGATGACTGCTTCTATTTCCTTAGTGGTTATAGGTCTGTTGAGGTTTTCTATTTCTTCCTGGTTCAGTTTTGGTAGTTGATACATCTCTAGGAATGCATCCATTACTTCCAGGTTATCTAATTTGCTGGCATAGAGTTGCTCATAATATGTTCTTATAATTGTTTGTATTTCTTTGGTGTTGGTTGTGATCTCTCCTCTTTCATTCATGATTTTGTTGATTTGGGTCATTTCTCTTTTCTTTTTGATAAGTCTGGCCAGGGGCTTATCAATCTTGTTAATTCTTTCAAAGAACCAGCTCCTAGTTTCATTGATCTGTTCTACTGTTCTTTTAGTTTCTATTTCATTGATTTCTGCTCTGATCTTTATTATTTCTCTTCTCCTGCTGGGTTTAGGCTTTATTTGCTGTTCTTTCTCCAGCTCCTTTAGGTGTAGGGTTAGGTTGTGTACTTGAGACCTTTCTTGTTTCTTGAGAAAGGCTTGTATTGCTATATACTTTCCTCTTAGGACTGCCTTTGCTGTATCCCAAAGATTTTGAATAGTTGTGTTTTCATTTTCATTGGTTTCCATGAATTTTTTAAATTCTTCTTTAATTTCCTGGTTGACCCATTCATTCTTCAGTAGGATGCTCTTTAGCCTCCATGTATTTGAGTTCTTTCCGACTTTCCTCTTGTGATTGAGTTCTAGTTTCAAAGCATTGTGGTCTGAAAATATGCAGGGGATGATCCCAATCTTCTGGTACCGGTTGAGACCTGATTTATGACCTAGGATGTGATCTATTCTGGAGAATGTTCCATGGGCACTAGAGAAGAATGTGTATTCCATTGCTTTGGGATGGAATGTTCTGAATATGTCTGTGAAGTCCATTTGGTCCAGTGTGTCATTTAAAGTCTTTATTTCCTTGTTGATCTTTTGCTTAGACGATCTGTCCATTTCAGTGAGGGGGGTGTTAAAGTCCCCCACTATTATTGTATTGTTGTCAATGTGTTTCTTTGCTTTTGTTATTAATTGCCTTATATAATTGGCTGCTCCCATGTTAGGGGCATAGATATTTACAACTGTTAGATCTTCTTGTTGGATAGACCCTTTAAGTATGATATAGTGTCCTTCCTCATCTCTTATTACAGTCTTTGGTTTAAAATCTAATTTGTCTGATATAAGGATTGCCACCCCAGCCTTCTTTTGGTGTCCATTAGCATGGTAAATGGTTTTCCACCCCCTCACTTTTAATCTGGGGGTGTCTTTGGGTCTAAAATGAGTCTCTTGCAGACAGCATATCGATGGGTCTTGTTTTTTAATCCAATCTGATAGCCTGTGTTTTTTGATTGGGGCATTTAGCCCATTTACATTCAGGGTAACTATTGAAAGATAGGAATTTAGTGCCATTGTATTGCCTGTAAAGTGACTGTTACTGTACATTGTTTGTGTTCCTTTCTGGTCTATGTTGCTTTTAGGCTCTCTCTTTGCTTAGAGGACCCCTTTCAATATTTCTTGTAGGGCTGGTTTCGTGTTTGCAAATTCCTTTAGTTTTTGTTTGTCCTGGAAGCTTTTTATCTCTCCTTCAATTTTCAATGACAGCCTAGCTGGATATAGTATTCTTGGCTGCATATTTTTCTCATTTAGTACTCTGAATATGTCCTGCCAGTCCTTTCTGGCCTGCCAGGTCTCTGTGGATAAGTCTGTTGCCAATCTAATGTTTCTACCATTGTAGGTTACATATCTCTTCTCCCGAGCTGCTTTCAGTATTTTCTCTTTGTCTCTGAGACTCGTAAGTTTTACTATTAGATGTCGGGGTGTTGACCTATTTTTATTGATTTTGAGAGGGGTTCTCTGTGCTTCCTGGATTTTGATGCCTGTTTCCTTCTCCAAATTAGGGAAGTTCTCTGCTATAATTTGCTCCATTTTACCTTCTGCCCCTCTCTCTCTTTCTTCTTCTGGGATCCCAATTATTCTAATGTTGTTTCGTCTTATGGTATCGCTTATCTCTCGAATTCTGCCCTCGTGATCCAGTAGTTGTTTATCTCTCTTTTTCTCAGCTTCTTTATTTTCCATCATTTGGTCTTCTATCTCACTGATTCTTTCTTCTGCCTCATTTATCCTAGCAGTTAGCGCCCCCATATTTGATTGCACCTCATTAATAGCCTTTTTGATTTCGACTTGGTTCGATTTTAGTTCTTTTACTTCTCCAGAAAGGGTTTCTCTAATAACTTCCATGCTTTTTTCAAGCCCAGCTAGTATCTTTAAAGTGATGATTCTGAACTCTAGATCTGACATCGTACTAATGTCGGTATTGAGTAGGTCCCTGGCAGTCGGTACTACCTCTTGTTCTTTTTGTTGAGGTGATTTTTTCTGTCTTGTCATTTTGTGCAGAGGAGAATAGATTAATGAGAGAACAAAATGCTAACAGGGTAACAACGTCCCCAGAAAATATACTCTAAACAAATCAGAAAAGACCTGAAGCAGTGGGAAAAGAAAGGGAAAGAGAGAAAAAAGAAAAAGAAAGAAAAAAAGAAAAAAGAAAAAGATAAAGATAAAAACAAACAAAAGCAGAACAAAACAAAACAAAACAAAAACAGAATGTGATCAAATATGATCAGGCTGGTTTATAGATCAGTGCCACACACTAGATTTTGGGTGTATTTTGGTCTGTTAAAAGAAAGTCCCTCCCAAAATTTTAAAGAAAGAAAAACTTATATATGTACAAAAATAAGGGTTGATATGATGAAGGGATGGAATATGACTGTAAAGATGGAAATTATAAAAAATTTTATAAAAGGATTTGATAAGTTGTTTGAAAAAAGAAAGAAGAGGATTAAAAAAAAAAAGAAAGAAAGAAAAAAGGGAGAGAATGTGATCAGGCAGGGGAGTAGAAAAAAACCATACACTAGAGATTTAGAGTATATTTTGATCTGTTAGAAGAAACTATCTCCAGATTTTAAAGAGAACAACTTATATATATATGCCAAAAATACGGGTAACTACTATGAAGGGCTAGAATATGACTTTAAAAATGAAAAATAAAAATGTTTTTTTTTAAAAAAGGGATTGATAAGATGTTGGTTGAAAAAGGGAAAAAGAAAAATTCAAAAAAAAAAAAAAAAAAGAAAAAAGAAAAAAAGACAGTTAAAAAAAATAATTAACTTTGAAAGACTAAAGAATCATGGTAAAAAAGCCATGAATTCTATGTGCAGTATTCCCCTAGCGCTGGAGTTCTGCCGTTCTCATTGATCGGTAAACTTGGTCTTGGCTGGCTGTTCTCGCTGATCTTCTGGGGGAGGGGCCTGTTGCCGTGGTTCCTAAATGTCTTTGCCGGAAGCAAAATTGCCCCGCCCTTGCCGGTCCAGGCTAAGTAATCTGCTCGAGTTTGCTCTCCGGAGCTTTTGTTCCCTGCAAGCTTTCCGCACAGCTTTGGAGGCGGAGAGTGAAAATGGCGGCCTCCCAGTCTCCGCCCCGGGGGAGCCGAGAACTCGGGGTCCCGCTCCTCAGCGAGCCCCCAGAGAAAAGCAGTCATTCATTCCCGTCTCCCCGGTCTCCGGCCACACTCCGCGCTCACCCGGCCTGTGACCGTGCCTTTCTATCTGGCACCCGACCCCGGGTGGAGTCTCCAAACCCAGCAGATCCCCGCGGTGCACTCCCGCACCTCTTCTCCCGGGGGAAGAAGGTGAGTCTCCCCGGATCTGCCGCTTGTTGGGTCCCTGCTGGAGGAGCAGTGGCCCGACTGTGCCGCGGATCACGGTTTATGGCAACCCTGAGCTGAGAGCCCGCGCCTGGGCTCTGTCTCTGCAGCCGGCTTCCCTGCTCCGATACCTGGGAGCTCTGCCGCACTCAGGCACCCCCGGTCTTTCTGTGACCCTGAGGGTCCTGAGACCACACTGTCCCGCGAGGGTTCCACCCCCCACTTCGCCACCGGAGTGACGTCCCTCAGCGGAGCAGACTTCTAAAAGTTCCGATTTTGTGCTCCGCGGCTCTATCACTTGCCAGAATCGGCTGACGGAGGCCCCTCCCCCGCCGTCTATCCTCCCGAATAACGCCTCGGATTCACTTCTCCGCACGTCCTACCTTCCAGAAAGTGGTCGCTTTTCTGTTCAGAGAGTTGTTGCTATTCTTTTCTTCGATCTCCTGTTGAGTTTGTAGGTGTTCAGAATGGTTTGATCCCTATCCAGCTGAATTCCTGAGAGGAGACGAAATCCAGGTCTCCTACTCCTCCGCCATCTTGCTCCGCCCCCGATAAATCAACTTCTTAAAAAATTAGGTTTTTAGTTACATTCTTCTCAGGGAATACTAGAAGGATGAGAGGCAAGAAAAATATAGCTTTGTGGAGATAGGATCAAGGAATGAAAAATTAAAATATCTGAGGAATGAAGAGATTTCATGTACGAATCTGAGTATTAAGGAATAGTAGAAAGATGTTGGTGGAAACGGAGGGTAGGTTGGGATGGTAGTGAATCAGGCTTCAAAAATACAAATGATGGCCTGATATGGAGAGTCAAGAATCCAAAGACCTGGTTCTCTTAGCTAATTATAATTATGTCAAACACCAATTTTGAGAACACAAAGCCGGAGACTGTTATTTTAGTGACAGTTACTCTGACCTTGCTCAGGAGCCCAGAGAGGTTCACCCCGATTCCTATTTTCAAACCAAATTTAGTTTTCACACTTGCCTGGCCAGTGAAGTATGAGATGGTACCATACAATATCTTCTATGGTGATGTTGCCCAGTATAAAAACAAGTTGGCTGGGAAAAAAACTCATATTTTTCTGAGACTAGTGACACAATTAGTCATTAATCACAGATTAATACACAAGGCATAGATTTTGAGCTCAACACTCCAACAAGTCTTGTACTGGTAAAAAAAAAAAAATGCAACAGTCGAAAATGTGGCCCCACACATTTGAATGACCTGAAGTCAGATTTCCAATCATCGAATTAGTCTCTTTGATATCACAATTTATCTGCCTATGCCTAAGGTGATCATCAGTGGATTATTAACAAAACATCCTACTTCTGAAACCTATGTTCCTTTCTTAGAGACTTCTAACTGAAGAATGGCCCAAAAGATGGGTTTCTAGAGCACACATCTATTTGATTATTTTTTGTATCTCCAGTACCCAACATAATATAAACAGAAGTAAGATATTCAATGCAGCTTTGTTGAATGAGTGAATTAATAAATATACAAATTGGCTGTTGAGAAAATGGAAAAATGAATGATTACATGAATGATGAATGAAAAAATAGTAGGTTTGTTTAGAGATCTTTGACAAAATAATGAGTAAATAAATCAGTGAGCTAATGAGTTATGCATTATCCCCATTATTACTACTCCTGATAACTACTATGCTATGGAGAGTAAACTGTATATTTTGTACAGTTAAGTCAGGTGCAGTCAGCTGACTACTTTTGTTAAGTATGTGTGGGTTCAGCATATTTTTCTGCCTCGTTGAAAACAGTTTTGTTGTAGAAGTTAGCTTTAAATTGATCCTTGAAGAAGGCCATCCAAAAATAGCCCAGCATGAGAAGTCCAGCATGCTGTTTCTTTCACTTCCCTAGGCTACTCCCCTATGAAAAATATTTTGATTTAGTTGGTTCATTTCATGTGATGGCAGTATGAATGATCACTTTATAACGGACACCAGCAAAAGGATAGGAATTTACCATTAAAATAGAGTGAAACTGAAACTATTTTGGCCTCCCTCTGCTTTCCTTGAAGATAAATGATTATGATGTCAGTGCAATTTGAAAGAATATTAAATCAGAAGCTGAATATACCTAACAGTTCCAACTCCTTCGTGTCACAAGAGCTGGATTCTCTTGAACTCTAAAACTAAGATGATTCTCTCATCTTCAAAATCCAAGTGGCATTCTGTAACTAGTTTCAGGACACACTGAGTGAAAAAATTCACTCATGATGGTTTTACACTTAAAATTGACTACATAATTTGGTTTTCTTCCAGATGTTTCCCAAACATAACTCAGATATAGAAAACACACCAGACCCTAAACACTCATTAAGGAGGAAACAAATATACACCATAAATATAAGACTTCTTCTTTCTTACGGTTTTTAAGGCTTTCCCATTTTGCTCTTAGAGGATCCCTTTGGCATTTCTTTTTGGACCTCTGAGGATTTTGTTCAAGGTGATGGTAAATTGGGAGAAAGAGTGATTAGGTCCACCTTGCCTCCAATTCTGATGGAAGAAGAGGAGACAGGGGCTGAAATTTGTTGCATGCCTGTTTGTGCTAATACTTGTGCTAAATATTTGTGGTAGGCTGCATCATAGCCCTACAAAGATGACCACATGCTGATTCCTGGAACCTGTGACCATGTTACCTTATGGAAAAATGGACTTTGTAGATGTGATTATGTTAATGATTTTGGGATAGGTAGATTATTGTAGTGGATGTGATGTAATCACAAAGTTCCTTATGAGAGGAAGGTAGGAGGTTAGGGCAGAAGATAATGTGATGACAGAAGTAAAGATTGGAGAAAGGTGGTCACAAGGAATGACAGATGACAGCCTCTAAAAGCTGAGAGAAGCAGGGAACGAGTTCTCTCCTGGAGCCTCCAGATGAAACCCTCTCTACTGACCCCTTAATTTTAGCCTTCTAAGCCTAATTTTTGGACTTCCGATCTCCAGAATTGTCAGACTATAAATGTGTGTTGTTTTATACCACTAAGTTTGTGATCATTATTTACAGCAATAATAGGAAACTAGTATAGTGTTTTGCAGTATTTTATGAAGGATTCATAGCACTACGAATGAAGAGTACCTTCTCCATTTTATAGTGACATCAAAGGCACAGAAAGGCTCCCTAAGTTCTCACTGCTAATTAATAATGGGGCTAAAGCTCCAATCCAGATTTGTCAGCCAATAAAGCCCATGATTTTTTCCCCAGGACTATGTAACCAATAATTTGGTCCAGATTTCCCCCTCTCATCTATGTCAACCAGATAGATTGTTCACACATATGAGTTACCTAGGAGTCCATTCTGCCCCATAACCCATTACTTCCATTGAATAAACACCACTCTTAGTGGATTATCCTGAAATCTTGCTTTAATTGATGTCTTCCTTCACCCAGCTACAAATTTTGGAACTATTTGCTTTGCAAGGGGAGGCAGGGAAGAAAGGAGAAAAAAGTGAAAGTCAAGACAGACCTTACTGTACGAATCATGGCCCAGAATCTGTTTCCCAGCATCAGAGTGTGGAGGAATGAATATAGGAATTTTATTTTTCCTCTATAACTTCAGCAGGAAGTTACCCAACACCCACCCCCTCCTGCCAAAAACATTGGTTTTGAAGGATGTTCTTGGAAATGATTGAAAAGGATCCCTTTTCCCTGAGCTACTAGGAGCTGTAGCTAACATCTTTAAGGGCAGCTTGGCCTTCTTCCAGAAGAGATGCTATCTGATTTACTGCAATGCCTACTGTGATGCCTGCACGGCTTGACTTCCCACCTGAGCAGTGGGAAACATCTGCAAGAGAGTGCCTCCCTTGGCAGCTCTGTTCTGAGGGAAGGGAGGAGGCCAGCCCAACAGCTGTCTTTCTTATCTGTTACTGATGTGCACAAGAGTGCACATTTTTTGGTTGTTGTTTGTCAAAGAGGCTTTCAAGCATGGAAGTCATTCCTGCTCTACTTCTTGTTGAGATCCTTCTGCAATTCATTTGGGATCCTCAAAAAATAAAAACAATTCCTCCTTCATGGAGCTCAACTAGAGGACGTTAAAGCAGAGACACATTTTATGGATTAGTCCCTCCCAATATATTTCCACTGTTTTCATTATAAAAATGAAGTCATGGGGAGCAGGACGAAAACATGTGGATATGCAGCATTTCAGCCACCATCACACTGGTAATGAGACTTGGCATCTTGGCAAAAGTGAGATCGGGTGCTAAGAAGTGCAACGGTAATTAGTGTTTCCTTTACACGTTTCTTCCATCAGTTTTCCAACTTCTCCTCCCCCTGCCATCAAATATTTTCATTTGAGAGTGGGTGAAATGGTCTTCAGCAGCTTTTGTAATATATACCTAGCCTGTTTGATCAGTTTCAAACTTGGCTTATTTTACACAATCCTGTTGTTCTGGAGTATGCGTGCAGAAAAGGAAAGGGAAGGTAGTGTGGAATAAGGGAGACTAAGGAACAATACGGAGTGCCTAATATGTTTCAATAAAACCTATTATTAGGTATTAAAGTTTTTTTGGGGAAAAGTAAAACAGAACTCTAGAATGAACTCTATAACTCTAGAGTCTTGAGCCTAGTAGTGCTTTCTTTTTTGTGATATTCTAGTTCTTTACCAAACAGAGGAGGGTAAAAAGAGAAATCTGTAGTGTATTTTAAGAAAAGTTGGAAGAAGATTTTAAATGGATAATGTGAATTTGGGGAGGAAAGTGCTGGTGAGAAGCAAATAGGGGGTAGATGGTAAATAAATTTTTAAAAAATCAGCCATTGAGAACGTACCAGAAGTTAACATTAGTTGTTTTGATTTATAATTTTAAAAACACACAGAGAAAAACATTTGGAAAAAAGTGAAATTTACCAAAACATACATGCTTATATGTATTATAATTTGTTTCTTAATAACTGAAAAGAAATGCAAATTGAAAAATTCATGTTGATTTCCAGAGCAGAGAAATCCAGTGAGGTGAATTTTCTTAGAAGAAAATTCTAGAACATTTTCATACCCATTTTTAGTAAAAATTGAAAATAATAATGCATACCTTTGAGTAAGACTTTGGAGAGTATGCTGTGAATCAGCTTATCCTATGAAGCTTATAGTTTTCAGACTCTTCCACTGATTTCTTAATAGAACAACAAGAAAGTTTTATCTGCTTTGCTATCTCATGGGCTTTTCCATTTCAGTCCTATTGGGTCATATTTAGTTGCCGTGATAGAGGCCACAGCCTTGCCTGGACCTCCTATTGCAGAGAGGGATCTACCCCTTGCCTGGTGAATCCTGATTCATTTTCTCAGCCCTCATTTCAAGCACATCATCTTCCATATGGATACCTCTCTTCCTTAGGAATCCAACACATGTTGCAACTATGTATGTCAAGGATGGCACTTAAAATCTACTTGGAATTATATTTATCTACATACTTACACTTTCTATTGGTTGACAAACTCCTTGAGAAGATGAATGGTGTCATTTTTATCTTATATCCTCTCAAGTAAATCCTACAATGCCTAGAACAGAAATGACATAAAATACATATTTATTACAAATGGAAGTTCACAGTTTTTTTTTTTTTTTACTTTCTATTACCTAATTGCATAAATATTCTTAAGTATGAGATATGTGATAGAAAAGGAACAACTATAAATGATAGCCACTTTTAATTGAAGGTACGATGCTAAAGGCTCTATGCCAATCTCTTTATTTATAATACTTCATTTAATTCTTACAATTATTTGTTTTTTCAAGAAAAAATGAGGACCTACTAAGTGCAAATCTAAGTACACATTATATGCCCATTTTGCATATGAAGAAAATAAGGCCTAGAAAAATTAAGGTCACAAAACTAGTAAATAGAAAGACCAAGCTTCAAATGTGGGTATGTTTTAATCCTCATCTTTCAATCTTTTCATTAAAGTACTTAATTAGACATGAATCTTCTTAACTGAAACAAAAAGATGACTTCGAAATTTATTCTTAGCACATCACTGGCACATTTATTTGTATTTCTTTTCTTTTCTTTTTTTTTTTTAAAGATTTTATTTATTTATTTATTTGAGAGAGAGAGAGAGAGAGAGAGAAACAGCATGAGAGGGGATAGGGTCAGAGGGAGAAGCAGGCTCCCCGCTGAGCCGGGAGCCCGATGTGGGACTCGATCCCACGACTCCGGGATTATGACCTGAGCTGAAGGCAGTCGCTTAACCAACTGAGCCACCCAGGTGCCCTGTATTTCTTTTCTAAAAATATTAGAGGAAAAGCATTCTGAAACATCCCTCAAAAATATTTATGTTTTTAATTTCTGTTCAATTTCTAGAATTTATTTTATAGACAACAAATTCTAAACCCCTAATAAACTATTAGTCTATTCCTTCTTGCAACTAAGAAAGAAGAAAACATATCACCATCTTCTATGGTCAATGTTTTATGACATTCATCTTTTGTTTTAGGACTCCTTTATTTAGAAATAACAGAAAATCAGCTCCAATTAGCTAAAGAAAAGAAAGACAAAAGAAAGAGGTGGTTTATTGGCTTATGGACTAAAAAAAGCCGAGGTAAATTTGTTTTAGGCACTGCTAAAACCCAAGGGTTCATATGTGTACCAAGTCCCAGTACCTCTTTCTCATTCATGTTTTTTCTCTCTCCTTTTTTTCCTCTCTCTCTCCTCTATTTTTATCTTGTTCTATCTCTTAACTTTGATTTCTTTTCTCTTGCTTCTATTCTCAGACAGGATTTCTCTGACTTTAGGAAGGTAGCTACCAACAGCACTACAGTTCAATACTATCAGCAATGTGATAGAAAAAGTCCTCTTCCCAATGAGCTCAAACAAAAGTCCATGGAAATACAGTCAGTTTTCTTTATTTGCATTAACTATGTTCTAGACTGTTGCCACAAGCACTGAATTAATAAATACTAAACCGTGGCTCTTAAGTGAAATACAGGGACACGGGTTCTGTTCCTGTGAACCTCTGGTCACAGCATTCTGATAAACCAATAAGTATTTAACCTTGCTTTACGTGGGTTTCTATTTAAACACATCTTATTTAATATGTATGTTGATTCATAAACATTAAACTCATAGCCAATAGCACTGAACCTCATGCTCAAATGAAGATTATCTAACACATATATTTTTACATAAAGTACACCACACAGCCTTCTTGTTGTTAGGAACACTAGACAGCATTTCAGCTACTGCTTGGGGCCATTTTAAACAGTAAAGTCACCAACAAAAGTCACAAAAATGTGAAAAAAAACTTGGCACTAAATAGACCTTGGAAAGGAAACTTGTTTATAGTAGGAGAGCTGAAACAAATTCAGAGCTTCATCATGTTCGACCTCAGCTGGGAATGTATACATTGGATGACAAGCATTTTGCTGTTTTGTGCATGTCTGTGAATGACTGGGGAAACATTGGGAGTGTTTATTTGGGTATTACAAACACATTTTAGCAAGTAGGGGAATTCAAAATATGGAGTCCATGAGTAAAGTGGATGGACCCTAAATCTTACTGGCTGTGTGTGACTAAGCCTGAGTTACTTCTGGACAAAAAGAGAATGATATCCACTCCTTCTGAGCCACATGGACAGTTAAGTCAATTCAGCATAGTCATCTAAGGAAAAATAGATGTGATGAGATCAGATGGTAGGCAGGAAATAGATCTACTAAATATCCATCAAACACCCTCTCAGGCTTCTCAAGCAAGAGAGATCATTTCTTAAGACTTTGACCTTTTTAAAATTCTCTCCTCTTAGCTTCTAGCTTTCTACATATATAATTGAAAGGTGTACCCTAAGTAGTATTTATTATTTTTTAATTTTTTAAAAAGATTTTATTTATTAATTTTACAGAGAGAGTGAGAGACAGAGACAGAGCATGAGCAGGGGGGAGAAGGCAGAGGGAGAGGGAGAAGCAGACTCTCTGTTGAGCAGGAAGCCTGATGTGGGGCTTGATCCCAGGATCCTGAAGGCAGACGCTTAACTGACTGAGCCACCCAGGTGCCCCAGTAGTATTTATTAATTATAAAAACATCAAACTATCCTATATAATAGTATACATTCTATCAAAAAAAATTTTTTAAAGATTTTATTTACTTATTTGACAGAAAGAAATACAGTGAGAGAGGGAACCCAAGCAGGGGGAGTGGGAGAGGGAGAAGCAGGCTTCCCGCCGAGCAGGGAGCCCAATGTGGGGCTCTATCCCAGGACCCCGGGACCACGACCTGAGCCAAAGGCAGACGCTTAATGACTGAGCCACCCAGGCGCCTCTCAAAAAATTTTTTTTGAGGAAGAGCGGGGGTGGGAGAGACAGAGGGAGAGGGAGAGAGAGAGAATCTTAAGCAGGCTCCATGTTCAGCACAGAGCCTGATGAAGGGCTCTATCTCAAGACCCTGAGATCATGACCTGACCTGAAATCAAGAGTTGGATGCTTAACCAGCCAAGCACCCAGGTGCCCCTATACTCTATCAATTTTATCCATAATTTCCCCTAAAGGATCAAATTTAATTTGGGATAACTCTGTTCTTATTTCTTTTATTGGCGGTTAATAACTAGTGAAGTCCCTGTTACCTGAAAAAAAAAAACTGATTGCTTTGTACTTATGTCAGGCCAAATTCATCTTTGTTATTTCAAAGATAGGGTAATAATGCTATTTTGCCTTATTATGTATCAAGTCATGGATTTGTTGCTTTCATAGATGGTGTCTTCATCATCAGAAATACTTCTGAGATGAGCAATCTGAGGCTCAGTTTGGTAAAATATTTTCCCTCATTTATATAAAGATTCAGTGAGCACTTATCGAGTATCTTCTTGATGTTAGGCCTGTGCTTGGTGTTGGAGATGGAGTGCTCCCAAAGACAAAGAGGTTAACAGAGGATTAATTAATGTATCTATTCAGGAAATAATTAATTCTTAAAGGAGGCTTCATGCTAACATTGGACTAGCTCAGGGGGGGAAATAAAAAGTCTCTGTGTTTTAAGGAGTGTACAGTCAAGCAAGAAATACTTCAGCATAGTATGCAAAGTGCTATTTCAGAGGTGAGCACAGTTTACATCAGTAGCACAATATGGAAGCAGAGATGAGGATGGGCAAAAAATGACATTTTAGTAACATCTTAAATGATGAGCAAATGTGTCTGAGGTGATCAAAAGATTTGGAACTCAATATAGCAGCTTACCAATATTTGGTTGACTCTAGTCCTTTGGGTTTATATAAGATGGTATTTCCCTTCTCTGTTGACCTCAAGCCCTGTGAAATCTGAGTGGGAGTGGTACTTCAAGGTAAAAGCATTCAGAGCCAACATGCTGGAGGAACATCAGATGCTCCCACGCATTGGGATCATGGCTTCTCATGGTAATGCAGGACTTCTCAAATATTATTCATCAGAATAATAATTGACTGAAACATTGGGAATTATTCTTTTGGGCAAGTGGTTTTGGGACCAAATAAATACCAAAATCATTGCGTTAAAGAGGTTAAATGTGTAACTTCCTCAGTATGCTGGTAAGTCTTGTGAAATAACAAGATGAAGCTCAAATATGTAGCATTCCTGATATTTGTTTTACCTACATCACTAAACCCAACATATATTTTCCAATCCTCACATTATTTGACCATTTGAGGATATTTGACACTATTGCCCCCCTTTACATTCATCCAAGTGTGTATTAGCTATTCCAGTAACTATTTGTTGACCATGTGGCATGTGCTAGGCTTTGTGCTCATCACCGAAGACAAAGCATGAACACAAATAGGCATGATCCATTCTTTCATGGAGCTTGCATCTACTGGTGAAGGTGGAGTTTACATCAACAAAAGGATGCTTAGTTAAAAAAAAAAAAGGATGTTTAATTTAGTTCAAGATCAGTAATCTTGAAGGAAATAATCTTATAACCAAGGAGACTGATCTATCTAGAAGGGTGATGAAAAGGAGTTACTGAGGTTAAGAACATGGGGGTGATAGGACAGAGGAAGAAACATTTCAAAGGACACAAAATGGATAGGAAAAGATCAGAGCAAGACTAAGAAAATGTTAATAAGAGTAGTGTGGCTCAATCACAGAAGAAATAATTACTTGGCAGTAATCACAGGTCATGAAAACCTGAGGTAGGTTGTTAGGATTTGGTTCTAAGCAGTCTGGGAATCCATTGAAGGAGTTTGGGATGGAGAGGTGCTTGTGGAGAAGAGGTGCTTTTTCTGGAATTTATCACAGTTGCTTGTTGTACAATTATATGGGAATAGGGACTCCACCTGTAAATGTTCACCATTTTGTTCCTGGAATCCACTCTAGTGACTAGTCCATAGTATTCTATACATTTTTATTGAATGATTGACAGAATGAATTACGTAGTACTTTCTACCTTAAGTCATCTCCACAATTTGAAAAGAAATGGTCTGATTTGCAAATTTTCAAGTTCCACAATTTAAAAAGCAACATCCTAATTGAATGTTTTTCAAACTCTAATGTGAATATGAATCATCCAAGGGTCTTGTTCAACTGCAGCAAGTCTAGGGTGGGGAATAAGTTTCTTCAATCCTAACAATTCTTGGTGAGGGTGATATTGGCAGTCCCTGGAATACACTTGAATAGCAATGTCCTGTGCATTGTATCCAAACCTGGATGTACAGAGCAGAATGAATTCTGCATATTACCTTCTCTATCAGTGGTTCTCATAATTGACTGCCCATAAAAATAATCTGGAAAGTTTAAAAAAAATACATCTCTCTAGACCCCATCACTAGAGATTTGGAATCAATTGATCTGGAATAAGGTGTGAGCATTGAAAGTCTGAAACAGTTGCCCTTGGAAGCCTAATAAACAGGCATGGCTGAGACTTAGTGTTTTATATGAAAGTCCACCTCTGGATTGCTTGGAGTTAAATCCAGCCACCTTGCCCTCTCCCCTCACTGCCAATCTCTCGCCAGCCCCTACTTACTTTGCTCATTAGCCTAGCTCCTGCACAGATGGTGCTTGTGGGCATGCTGATGACTTCCATCACCATCAGACTGCTCATTGCCTGAGGGTGTAGCAAATAAATCGTCTGTGCAGGTGTAATAGAGAGAGGAGGAATGTCTTCTCCTGTGATATATTCTATCAAAATCAAAATCCCCTTGGCTGACTCGCAAGGAAGTATACTTTGTCATGTTAATATGAAAGAGAGCAAATGACATCTACATATGTTTACTTTTCTTTCTTCTCCCTTTTTTAAAAAGCCTTCCAGATGTTCAGAAGCTCAGCATTTAATATGCCATCTTTGACCTTTGAGTCTTCTGCCATCTGTCACAAAGGGTGTTTCAGCAAGCTAATTTGAAGAGGCATTGGATAACAGACTAACTCAACTGTGACACATTTTGATGACCCCAAGTCAAGGTAAAGATTTCAATACTAATAATTAATTAAATAAGAGTTCTCATGTATCTCCCCAAAATTTCCTGATAGCATAAGCCTCTTGCCATTGTGTGAGACAGGATTTCATTTCAACATACTCTCTTAGGTTTTTGTTAAATTATACCTTTTCCCTATTACACTGGTGCCAAGGATGGCTTACTTCTAGTTTGTAAGCATAACTTCATTTGGCCTTTGAAGAGTTAAGAAATTTCTGGAAAATGCAATATCAGTAAGACAACAAAATATCAATGATGAAAATTGAATATTAAGATATTAACATTCAAGTATAAGTTAGCTTAATCAACCAATAAAGTAATGCAAACAATTCATATTTTAGGGAAAAGGAAAAAAAAAAACCCTAAAAACTAGGAGTATTGTGTCTTCCTATGATCCATGCGCTTGAGCCCAATTGCTTCCAGCATCTAACATGTTTTAAAAAGTCTCACTGACAGCTCATCATTGACATTGTCTCATGTTATAACTTCTATTTTTTAATCTTTTGAATGAAGTGCCCCTCCTTTTAGGCTGGGACGATTTTAAATTTCCTATCCGTTTTAAATTTCCTATCTTTTCCCCTCTGATTATTCATTCTGAGCAAACAAAGATCTCACCAGGTTTATGGTTTGCTCTTCAACCAGCACATGGATCTTCTCACTTTCACTTGGATGCTAATACAATTCATATCTCCTGCATTCAACTTGAGGACAAGTACAATTCCAAATTTTGTTTCTGGATATAAGAGGAATTTAACCAGTGCAAGGATAGCTGGTGGTGCGTGTATACTAATGAATCTCTGGCCCATTGGATGCAAAAAGAATAATTTCTGAGATCATAGGGGAGTTTTGTGACTTGGAAAGTAGTTTTCTGGCAATTGAGTGGAGCAGATAGTAAAATTTTCAAGTCGGGGTAGGACTGGGGTCTTTCAGTCCTATCACTGAGATGTGTAAATGCCTTTTTCTTGAGTCTCAAGCCTTATTCTATTTCAGAACTTAGACTCTGAGCTGCAGACTGCTGGCTCCTCATTCATCCTCTGGTCTGTGCTCTCATTAGTAGGAATGTCTCCTAGAAACTAGAGTGTTGATTAATATTCTTAGATTCCAACTCAATTGCTATTTTGAGCATTTTTAGTGTGACTTGTGCAACTAACTGGTAAATTGGATTTTGAATGAAGTATTCTTGAGAGCTTATCTATTATGGTTATCAACATAGTACATGTCACTATTCATTGATCTCCTAATACTCATAAAGATAGGAGGACACTAACGAAATTCTTCTATAGTCAAAATAACTAGTTACCTTACCACAGAAAGTCTGAAGGAATTCTTCCTTGAGAAGCACATTTCTTCCTTCTTATAAGCTCTTCCTGAAGACATTCTTCCTCCTGAAATGGCTTCTAATCCTCTGAATTATTTTGTAGTGTCCTTTCATCAAGTTGGAGTTAGCTTATTTGCTCTAACATATCTTTATACATATAGTTTGAATTAGAATCAGACTTTGAATCTGGATTTGAATCCTATTCAATGTGTGTAACTTTGGGCAAGTTTTTTCATTAACTGTACTTCTGTAAAATGGAAATAAGAATACACTTTAACATTGGGTGCCTGGGAGGCTCAGTCAGTTGAGCATCCAACTCTTGGTTTTGGCTCAGGTCATGATTTCAGGGTCATGAGATTGATGGAACCCTACATGTGGCTTCACGCTCAGCAGGGTTCTGCTTGAGATTCTCTCTCTCCCTCTGCCCATCCCCCCCAACTCGCACATGCCCACACTCTCTCTCTGTCTAAAATAAATAGAAGTTTAAACAAAAAAAAGGATACACTTTAACTAATAATGTCATATTAATTTTTAGATAGTATGAGGTATAGTAGATACATTACCTTGTACATAGTGAGTCCTAATAATCATCAGCTATGATTATGATTATCATCATTACCATATTGTCTGTGGCTGTATTAATATTTTAACAGGTTAGCATTATTTTGAGACATATAAATGAAGATTGTAGCAACTTGAAATATTAAGTAAGTAGGTTTATTTATATGAAGGGAGATTTCTTCATATGTACAGGTAGTAAATGTTTAAAATGCATTTATCAAAAATGAAAGAAACTGGGGCACCTGGGTGGCTCAGTCGTTAAGTGTCTGCCTTCAGCTCAGGTCATGATCCCACGGTCCTTGGATCGAGCCCCGCATCGGGCTCCCTGCTCAGCGGGAAGCCTGCTTCTCCCTCTCCTGCTCCCCCTGCTTGTGTTCCTGCTCTCGCTATCTCTCTGTCAAATAAATAAAATCTTTAAAAAAAAAAAATGAAAGAAACTGATCTATAAATTGATCGATGAGTGAATACATACATATAAACTACAAAAATGTTTACATGCTTATCATTGCATGCCAAAATTACATTGAGTTTCTTATTCTACATATCAGGATCTTCCAACCTTTTCTCAGCTGTGCTTTTGGATTCAGATAAACGTGATATATGTTGAGAAAGCAAGAGCACCATTGTTAGAAAACTCATTGTATTAAAAAGAAAGTTATCTCAATTTTATAGCACTCATATCAGAACGCCTCCACCAGAGGCATGGACACGTTTTTCAAACATCAGGCCTCTAGATGGAAACTCTGCAAAGTAATGGCCCTCTTTTAATTCTGTTCTTCATTCCCCTGATAGGTAAGGATCTCTAGCCTGCTGACACTTGCCTGATTCCCTTCAAAGGTCTTTCAAATTCTCCAGCTATCATGCATCAATAGGTACCCCACGTTAAGTGTTCCAAATCCTAGAGATGGATAATCATATTCTTTTAGGAAATACCAGCCTGGGGATTCATAATACCTAAATTTATCTGACTCAGGCTCCCCATAAGTCACAAAATCTGAGCCTTCTTCTATGTTTTGAGTGTCCTACAGAGGCAGTTCTTATGCTCTTAGAGCCCTCATAATTATTGAGTTGATTCATACCTTTCTCTTCTATTCCAGTTCTCTTCTTTAAGAGAGGTCATTGTCATGGACAAGACAGCCCCTGACAAAGGCACCATCACTCCTACCAGAGCTGCTAATACCCAACATCAAAAATTTTGTGCCCCTGTGGGTGTGCCACTGTGAGTAAAGTCTTGCATCTCCAAGGTGTGGCCATGGATGTTGAAACAACATTCTCTTATTATAAACCTCTGTAAACAGTTTGACTTGGAGGTTAATCTCAACACCAGTAATTCTGCAGCTAAGAAAACATCTAATTCTGACCCACAATTTTTAGAACTTGTATAATTCTTGGCTTTCTCTGACGTCAGCATAAATTATTTCTGGGCAGCTTCCTAATCCCTCTTCTAAATAGTTTCCTAACTGCCCCCTTCTCTACCACCAATCCCAGCCAACTGGCGTACCAGACATTTCTGATTATCAGGGGACATCTAGCTGACATTCATTATAGATGTTCCTAAAATTAAGCCCTGGTCACGTAAATTAGAAGTATCCAAAAGCCCAGCTATCAGTACAATCTTAAACTCCATCAGGGTAATTTGAGTTATAAAATGCACAGACATGAGTGGTGTAGTTATTTATTCATTCTGGTGTGGTGTACCAGAAAGAACATTGAAGTGAAAATCAAGAAATGGATTAGGGCTTGTTGGTCCCTGAATTAGCTTTATAAGCCTGGGCAAGTCTCAAAATTCTTAGCTCATTTGAAAAATTAGGGGGTCGAACTCAAAATCGCTAAGGTTTCTTCCAGGTTCCTTTCAGATCCAAATGAAAACACTTCAAGGAAACTTATTTTGAGGATCAACAGAGAGAACGTGCCTGACAACAGAATTTGGGTTCTTTCATTTAATACTGGAGCATCAGTTTGCATGATCTGTGCTAGCATAACCAGAGGGGGAAGCTCATCAGCCAGATGTTGTACGACACACTTTCAAATTTTTGTTTCAAAGCTTGTAGGAGGAAAGAGGCTTTAACATTGCTTTCAAGTTATATTTATATCTATACAAGAGAAAATAGGTCTTCAAAAGAATATTAAAGTCTGAGGACTGTCACAATGCAATTTAGGAAAAGATGGCAAGCAAAACAGTTTAAGAATACAATATAAAGTAGAGAGCCAAATTCAAAGAAAAAGACATTTATAAGTTTAGCAAGAACATTCGGCCACTATTTATGCAATGAATATAAATCTTTTGAAAAAACTCCCACTGAGATTCAAATTACATAGAGAAAGAGAATATATGAGTTATTTAGGGCAGTGTTACTAAGGTAAATGCAAATGGCACTACAAAATGGCTGTGTTCATAATAGTGTTATGTAGGTTATATAAATTTTTTTTTTTCCAGCATCTACTACTGGATTTGAAAGTAAAACTGCAATTACAATTTGAATTGAAGACTGAGAAGTTTTCCTACCTGGAAAAAAGATTAATCTCTCTTTAATTGACTCTTTGATCAGAACAAGGATTTATAAGAAGAAAATGCAATATGCCTTTGATAAGGAATTAGGAATGATGAATGAGGGAGTCATTAGCATTATGGGATTCTGGGAAAGCGTAAGTTTCAAGATGAAGTAACCTTTATTGAAGCAAGATAATTGAAGAAGTGAACTTGTTGGTTAGATTTGAATTTATTTGCAAAGTACTTCTTAAACTTCATAGTAACAAAATCCCAGTTCTCACATTGTTACAATAGCAATTTAGAACAAGTTCTTCTCCCCTTTATTAGGTACTTGACAAAAGCTCAGGGTAGCCTGTAAAGCTCCATAAAAGCAGGGAGAATGTTTATATTTTCCATAAAGGTCTCAGCTCACTATGAATGCTAAGTGGATGCTAAATCCTCGTCATGAAAATGTCTCTCTAATGAGTACTAAAGAATTCCCAGAGTAAGATAATGTCTTTGTAACCAGTGTCAAAAATCAACCTTTCCTGCTTTTGCATCAAAACGGTTCTCAGAAGCTCTCTGCCCATAATCTTTTATCATCCACAGACCAGGTACTCGGTAAATGTTGATTAAATTAATTTGAGAGTTTTGTTCAAATAAGATGGTCCAGCAAAGAGAGGTCTTAGTAGAACCCAGATTTCCAGCTCTATTACCTTAATGAAAAGTTGTTTTTTTTTTTTTTTTTAAGCTATGACACAATAATAGTAAAATCCCAGCTTCAGTTTCATGGGCAATCATTATAATCAATCCCTGCACACAGTCCCAACTTTTTCCCCTTTTGTTTTTTTATTCGACTCAATTTACAATTCTAGCCCTGGTTAAATTTTACCTTGCATCTTCACCCACACAGCTAAACATGGTTGGAGACTAGAGGCTACGCTGGCTGGTCTCATTTTAAATTCATGATTACTAACGTCAAGTGGGCCCCTAATGCTACCCAGTGGTCAGAACACATTTTCCTAATCTAATTAGTTTCTCTCCCTCCAAGAAAACTATGTCACACTTTCTCTTGTCTCCTCAATCATCCCACATATTGGCTCCCAATCTTACTTTCTGCTAATGACCTTATGTGCTGTTTCACTTAAAAAATAGAAACAGTCTCACCATTACATCTACTCACATAATGGTATCAGTTCAACATATTCTGCCATCTCTCCTAACACTGTTGGTAAAATTTCCCCTCAAGGACATTGCTCTAGCAATTCCCCCCTCAATCCTCCAACATTTTTTTTCTCTCTCTACTGGATCATTCCTAACAGCATACAGACATGCTGTTACTTGTCCCATATTAAAAAATAAAAACAAAACAAAACAAAAATCTTTCTACTTCTCTCTTTTAAAAAAATTATTTATCTATTTGAAAGGCAGAGAGAGAGTATAAGCAGTGCAGGGAGGAACAGAGGGAGAGGGAGAAACAGACTCCTCACCTGACATGGGGCTCTAACCCAGGACCCTGGGATGATCTGAGACTAAAGCAGATGCCTAACTGACTGAGCCACCCAGGTGCTCCTCTACTTCTCTTAACCCTACTCATCCAACCACATTCCCTCTTTCTCTTTGCCCTATAACAGCAAACCTCCTTGAAAGAACTGTTTATGCTTGCATCTCTAACTCCTCTTCTCCATTTTCCTTTGAACCCAGTCCAAAGAGGTTTTTGCCTCTACCACTCCACTGAAGCTACTTTGTGAAGATCACCATGACTTCCATATGTTAAGTCCAATGATCAATTTAGTCCTCCTCTGACTTGACCTGTCAACATCATTTGAGAGTCACCCCTCCTTCATCTTTATTCTTTTTCTTCCTTGTCCTGACTCTCCTAACAACACTTCTATCTCATTGGCCTATCTTCCTCAACCTTCTTTTCTGGTTTGTTGTTTTCTCTCCAATCACCTAAAGTAGGAGTTTCCCAGGGCATAATTCTTTGGCTTCTTCTCTTATTTATTTATGGTTCTTTCTCGGGGTGCCTGAGTGGCTCAGTTGGTTAAGCGTCCGACTCCTGATTTCTGCTCAGGTCATGATCTCAGGGTCATGGGATCAAGCCCCACCTCTAGCTCTGTGCTCAGCGTGGTCTGCTTGTCCCTTGTCCCTTTTCCTCTGATCCCCCTGCCCCGCTTGTGCTCTCTCTCTCAAGTAAATAAATAAAATCTTAAAGAAAAAAGTCTTCTCTGTATCGTTCCAATTTTAGTATATGTGCTGCCAAAGTGAGCACTCAAATGTCTGTCTCTGGCACTGCATTCTCACCTAACTCCAGACTCAAACAGAGAACCGCACACTTGATATTTCTACATACATGTCTAATTGGCATCTCAAAATTAACATCCCCCACACCGAAGTCTTAATTTCTACCACTTCTGTTAGCTGCCAGACCTGCAGTTTCTTGAACAAAAATTTTGGAATCATTCTTTACTCCTCTATTTATCTTACACTCCACAGTTAATCCATTAACAAAATGTATTACCTCTACCTTAAAAACATATCCAGGAGCTGACTCCTTTCTACTTTCATATTTAACTCCCCTGGTCCACGTTCTCTACCCACATGTAAGGATTATTTTACCAGACTCCTAACTAGTCCATCTAGTTTTACTTCTGTGCCATTTATTTTTAATACAACAAGAAGAGTGACCCTCTTAAAATTTAAGTCAGATCATGACTCCAATAATAAACCTGCAATAAATACTGTTATGACTATCTATTACTGCATAACAAACTACATTAAAATATAATGGTTTTAGACAACATTTTTTAAATTATCTCCTGTGAATCTGTGTGTTGACTGGTCTCAGCCAAGTGGCTCTGCCTGGGACCTTTTATGCAGGTGCTGACTGATAACAGATAGTGATCGGGGCTGAAGTCATCTGAAGGCTTGACTGGGGCTGGATGTTCAAAATAACTCATCCACATGGCTGGCAGTAGATTCTGGCAGTTGGCTGGGAGCTCAGCTAGCTGTCGATCATATTGCCTATCCTGGTCTCTCCATTTGGGTTGGGCTTCTCAGAGTATGATGTCTTCCAAGAAAGAGTATTCCAAATAACAGGAAGTAGAGGCTTCCAGTCTGTAAAGACCTGGGCCCAGAGACTGGCATAGACACACTTCTGTTGTGTCCTATTAGTCAAAGCAGTTACAAACCCCACCCAGATTCAGAGGAAGGGACATGCACCCTACCTCTCCATGGAAGGCACAGCAAAGATTTTTATGACCATTCTTAATCTACCACAGCTTCCATTTCATTTACAGTATAAAGGTATATTCTTATAGTGGTCTTCAAATAACTAACTACATAATAAAAACTCTAGTTACTTCTCTGATCTCATCCTCTGCTAACTTCCCATTGTTCCACTATGCTTCAACTACATTGACCTCCCAGCTATTCCTCAAAGTTTTAATGTTTACAATTTTCTCTTTTCATATCTCTCAGGTATTTATATATCCATATCCATGGCTTGGTCCTTTTTTAAATATCTGTTCATATGTGACCTTCTCAGTGAGGCCTTCCCTGACAACTCTCTCTCTATATACATATTTTTGGTTTGTTGTCTGTCTTCCATCACTAGAAAGCAAGATCCAAAGGATAGAGATTTTTTACTGTTTTATTTACTGCTGCATCTGTTATGTCTAGAATAGTTCTTGGAACATTGAGGAAGCGCAATAATTTTTTTGAATGAGAGAACATATGCCATATTAATTTAGTAGTTTTATTCTATTCAATTGCAGTAATTTAAGATTTAAGATTTTGCCTACTTGAGTTACTTTGACTTCATTAAAAAACTGTTCATGGAAGGGATGCTCATTCCCCAACTACTTGATCACACTCAGTGAACAACTCATAGTATATTTGGCATTAGGAGATTGACTTGTTCTGAACACATAAAGGTTGAACTATTGACAATGATAAAATGAGATCTCATTAAAAAACAAATGTGGTGTTAGGAGATAATAAATTCACTCTCCAACACCACCTTAGAATTTGAAAAATCCAAATAATTAAAATTATTGGGTGTGGTATTTTAAGGTATACAACCCTATTTCCCAGGATTTATATGTACATAGACTTAAATCAGGTAAATTCAGCCTAAATGTTATAAGCTCAGAAGCCATCCACTGAAGACTTTCAGTTTCTCCTGACCTTCAGTCAATCCAGACTTTCTCTCTCCATCCAACAATATTACCTCTAGCAAACAAATCAGGGCCTCAATAGGTGAGCACTCACTTTAAACCTTCACTTATAAGGCCCTCCTAAGATTTCTCACAAGCTCAGCTTGATTTAAAACTGCAAGATATATAAAGAAATTGTTGAATTGCCAAAACTGTCCTTTTCACCATGGACAAGAGTCATTATTAAAAATGGTAAATTCCACAGTTAATTCAAATTCTATGGTGGCTGATGTTAATTATTTTTCAGAGCAATGCTGTCAATATACCATTGCTTAGAGCATGTTCATTAGTTAACTTACCAATAGTGCAGCCAGAAATATGGGACACAAAATGAAGTTGTCCAAAGCCACTTTTGCCTGAACAAAATTTGACCCTCGATGAGATTTCAGGACTACATGTCAAAGGGATTAAAGATGAAGTTTCTAGTAAAAACATGTTATTGAAGGGGCACCTGGGTGGCTCAGTTGGCTAAGAGACTGCCTTCGGCTCAGGTCATGATCCCAGGGTCCTGGGATTGAGCCCCACATCGGGCTCCCTGCTCGGTGGAAAGTCTGCTTCTCCCTCTCCCACTCCCCCTGCTTGTGTTCCTGCTATCGCTGTCTCTCTCTGTCAAATAAATAAATACAATCTTTAAAAAGAAAAAAAAATATGTTATTGAAGACAGAGTCACTGGGCTCTTAGCAACAGGGAGAGCTGAACCCAGGAAATGCATCCTACATTTTATCTGTAGATCAGCATAGAACAGCAGTCTCTGCTCCATCTATGAAAGGTTACACCAACGCAGAGGCAGAGTGCAAGTTCGGTAGGGAAAAGGGTGACCCTGCAAAGAATGTCATTCAAAACTGGTTTGAATCTAGTGAGTCAATTCTCCTGGTATCAGGAGATGATTATTCACCTGGCAGCAAATTCCAGGAACCATTTCAAATTCAGTAGGTCAATATGCTTCAGGATCCTGCATTGATTACAATAATTACAATTTTGTTAACCTTTATCGAGGACTTACTCTGTGCCAGAGCAATCACTGAATACGGGTGTTATGTCATTGATCCTAAAACAATACCAAGCCCTTTAATTTTTCCTTCTAATACATATTAATCTACCCATATAGGTCCATCTTCACGACAAGTACCAGCCAGCTTTGTTTTTCACTTAAGTATCCAGGTGGATCTCCCTGCTTCCGTTCTTAATAGTTTAACCACTTCTCTATACAGGACACAGATTGATCTTTTTACATGGTCATGATCTATCACATGTGAACCGGCCCCTGCCTACCAGGTTAGCTTAATTTCATACCATTTCCCCCCACAGTTTCTTTATATTCTATTTGCATCAGTCTTTTGGTAGTTCCTTGAATGTACCTTTCCTCTTCCTGACTTAAAGACACTTTCTTGTATAGTTGGCATATTTTTCTACTTATTCTCACCCATGTTACCTGGCACACTCTTATTTTTTCATTTCCCCAAGTCTCAATCTTCCTGTTCAACACTTCCTTAAAGTATCTCTCTCTTTCATAGCACTTACTGTAACTGAGTGTAAAGAGTCCATTTTGCAGCTGTTTTGTACCCATCCCCAATGCACTAAAATATGTTCCATGAGGGCAGGGGCCACATCTCTTTGTGAATTTCTTATATCCCTAGTAAATGAAGGGCCACATGGCTCAGACATGATTAGCACTACATATAAGGTGTTTTTGTTTTTGTTTTCTCTTTAGAGAGAGAGGGAGAGAAAGGGGGGAGGAACAGAAGGAGAGGGAGAGAGAGAATCTTAAGCAGACTCCATACCCAGCACGGGCTCAATCTCACAACCCTGAGATCATGACCTGAGCCAAAATCAAGAGCCAGGGGCTTAACCTACTGAGCCACCCATGTGCTCCTAAATGTAAGTTTTTGAAAGAAATAATGGGGGCGCCTGGGTGGCTCAGTCGTTAAGCGTCTGCCTTCGGCTCAGGTCATGATCCCAGGGTCCTGGGTTCGAGCCCCGCATCAGGCTCCCTGCTCAGGCGGGAAGCCTGCTTCTCCCTCCCCCACTCCCCTGCCCCTGCTTGTGTTCCCTCTCTGGCTGTTTCTCTCTGTCAAATAAATAAATAAAATCTTTAAAAAAAAAAAAAAAAAAAAAAAGAAAGAAATAATGGACTTTCATGCCTATAATATAAGGAGGAATTGACATTTTGAATGAGAAGCCTCACTTTCACAAAGAAGATATAACATACAAAAAATGGACACAAGAAAATATTTGGGAGGCACATCTCGCTAATATTATGGTCAATATGAGGTCATAGCAATGCCCTCAAAAGAAGGTGACCATGGAAACTGAGAGTCATTCCACGTGTATATGCAAGTTATTGATGCTGTCATCAATTCTTTTTAAAGGGATAACTCTTTCTTCTTCTCTAATTAAAAAAAATATATTGACATATGAGACAAAGATTCATGATTGTCCACATTGACTTGAATTTTCTGAGGCTTTTGGCTCTGTCACTTACTCACTATTGTTTAATATGTTTTTCTTCCTTAGCTGAATGTGCTACTCTCTTCTGTTGTTCTTGGACTTGCTTCCCTGACATGTCGTTCTCATTTTCTTCTCTAATGCAGTGGGGTTTCCGTGTTCTATCCATAGTCTTCTTTCTTTTTGTATTTCCTACTCATCCAATCAGATATTCTGCACTGACTGGGCTTTAATCATTAAAAAGTTAGAACTAAAAAAAAATCATATTTTCTTCTTCAAGTCAGCACCTCAGATCCTACTCAAAGTACTTGTAAATGCTCATTGGGTTAGCCACTTGGAATAAAATGGAGCTCTGTGTTCTCACTGAGTTACAAAAGAGCAAAAGAAAGACAGCAAGCCAATAAATACAAATATATTAATAAAAATTAAGTAGATTATTATTACAAAGAGAAATGCATAATATGTTATGAGAAAGGAAGACCCAGGAGACCTAAGTTTAACTGGGGTCAAGGATAACCTTTCTGATAAAGAGTATTTTCAGCTGATTCCTGAGAGCAGGTATTCTTTAGGTATGCCAAAAACATGGAGAAGAGAGATCTGGCCCAAGGACAAGAAAGGGGATATTGTCTGAGGATGAATAGGAATCGTTGGGCTAGGAAGACAAACCCTCAAAGAACTTTGGTTACCAAAATCTCCAGTCATCACTTAATTAAACTGGGGCATCTGAGATGGAAGTAAGGGAGACAGGATACCTTATGACTAAGAGAGAGGTATGATCCTCTAAGAGTTGTGAGATTTCCAGGGTCCTAAAGGAAATGTGGGGCTCTGAATATGGACAGATCTAATGCCCTGGAGGTGGCAGGAACTTTGATAGAGATAATAGGTGGGTTCCTGGGTGGGTCAGGTACTAATTGCTACAGCTTTGGAAGATTTGGTGAAGTTTTCTGTAGTATAGCTTGACATTGAAAGGTTGAGACTACTGAAATAATTGTTCAGATATTTTCTGGGAAAGAATTCACTATTATAGTGATTAACAAACCACACTGTGAGCCATATCCAGCCCATTGTCTGTTTTTTCACATATAGTCTTAGTGAAAACAACCACACTCATCTGAATTACCTATAGCTGCCTTCATGCTATAGTAGAAGAGTAGAATGCTGTAGGGCCCACAAAGCTTAAAATACTATCTAGGTCTTTTCAGTAGTTTCTAAGCACTGCTCTCATCCATACTTTCTGTATCTTCTGTCTGGATTGTCCTTTATGCCATCTTTTTGACCTATGGAACTCCTAATCATCCTTTAAGACACAGCCCAAGTGTCACCTTGGCTGAGACCTTTATCCCTACACCACAGAGTTGATTGCTTCAATTATTTCTTGCAATGCACTTATCACACAGTATTACAATTATTATGTATTTCTGCTTCCTGAAGTAATAGGCTTTGAGTATTTTGAGGCCAGACTCTGTGTCTCATTCCCTTCTACATATCTTACAGTGTATCTAGTAAATAACCAGGCACAATAAATATTTGGCTGGGTAAGGTAAAGAATCAATGTTAAATAGTTCAGAGGTCCTTCACTTGAAAGATGTATTTCTCCTCCTTTGATATGTCAGAGTTGAATTGTAAATTAACATTATACTGCACCCATGGGTCTTTTGCAAAATGTTTTATAGTAGTTTGTTTCAGAAAGCTTGAGAGTCAACTGACCCTATTAACACAAATGACCAGGGAGATTTTCAAACAAAAGATTTGTTTTTGCTATTCTGTGAACTAAGTCATTTGGATACTCTTGCATTTCCATAAAATACTAATATATTCACTAATGTAATCCAACAGTCCTCCTCTAGACTTGCCATTAAAGTCCACTCCCATCTCAGCCACCATATATCAGAAACTTACTGGCCCTGAAGGTCATCAGAATTTAGCTCCAACAGAATACAGAGAAAGCAGATGTCCCTTTGTAGAGAATTACACAAATAAATTTGTCTGAACAACAAATTAACAGAAAGCATTATGATAAGTCACAAATAGTGCTCAGTTTGAAGGTGGCTTTTAAGATAACTATTTTTAGAAAAGGATTTTAACCATAAATGTTCATTAAATTTCCTATTGATTTCAAATAGCAAATTAGTTGGAACTGATATTCATTGATCAATGTGTGCCAACATCATCAAAATATACTTACCATATTTCCATATTTGGCTTAACATAATTTTTCTGCTTAGCATCAATGAGACACTAGGGATTTCTCATAATAATTGTAGAAAAGTAGTAAAAGAGATGGTCCCCTCAGATTTTCCAAAGAAAGGCTAAGTCTGTCTCCCTAGATGACAATAGAAACTCTCTCAACGGTGACCTTAAAGTGTTAGTTGAGAGACAACAAAATGATCAGAAGTTCCTTTGAGGCAGTAAATTCTGAATAATGAAGCCAGTTATGTTTTCCTTGAAATGTATATCATTAAGTATTTGTGACATAAAAAAGTAAAAATATAGGGCAAAAGAGATAAGAAGCAAAATAGCCTGGGGGATGCATTTTTTTTTTTGCAAAAGTTCATGTAGCATGCATATAATTCATACATCTTTAAAATGTGTGGTATTGTTTATGTACCCATTTCTCCTCACTCCAGAGACAACTGGTTGGAAGGAGAGTCTTGCCCTCAATGCTGGTTCTTTTCCTTTTTTCTACTTTTGTCTTCATATCACTAGACTTCCCTGTTAGCTAAGGGAGACTTTCAGATGCAGGTTTTGATGCCCAGAGATTGATCACAGCACATTAAGACCTTGTTACTTTCATCATAATTTCTTTTTTCCCACTGAGGCTATTCTTGCTCTGTTTCTTCTGCCCTCTGTGCCTCTAAACTAAACTTCTTTACTGTGCTGCCCTCTGAAACTCCTCAGGATAACAGTTCTTCCTTGATTACCAACCTTAAAAAGAGGTTTTAGACATAAAGGACTCCACTCTTGGTGGAATAGTTTCAATGACCCCATTGATAACGTATCTCTGTACTACTGCTGACCACTCTGACTGCTTGGTTTGCACCACCAAGTCTAACATTGTTGTCGTCTATCTTCCCTTCAACTACCACATCTACCTTTTTTGACTTTTAATATACAACATATTTTCTATATGCTCTGATGGCATGATCGTTCTATGAGGTCGAGGTAATTAGCTCCATTTATCCACTGCAGAAACCACAGCTTAGGGAAATTAAGTGACATGTCTAAGGTCATCAGCCAATAATTAGTTGCCAAACTTAGCATCCAAACTCAGATATAATTTGAAAACATCAATGAGCTACAACATCAGAAACAAGTTTCATATGAAAACCAGGGTTTCCAGCTTTCTTTGAATTATCAGAAGTTCATGGTACCTCATGAACTTGGGATAGCCAATTAACCAAACAGAGAGCACTTGTGGTATGCTTCTACAGTGGCCAGGTCTATGACAGGTAGTGTGAGGTTACAGAGAATTTCCATAACACACAGAAACTTCCTTTGGGAAGCCTGGGATCTTACTGAGAATAAACAGTGGTATAAGGAATATTTGATAATCTTATATAATAGTGTAATCAGTTGCTAAAATATTTGGAAGGAAAAAAAAAAAAACAAGTGGCCATCAACAATGAGTGGAAGAGGAAATGAATACTGGCCTGAGTATCAGTGAAAGCCACAAGAATGAGGTAACTGAAGGGAGGTGTGTTAGTCTGGGTATTAGTGGGGGTTAGTCTGGCAGATTTGTCTGGGTTCCCTTGGAAGCAGGCACTGAAACGAAGAGTTGACTTCAGCAGGCTTATAGAAAAGTGGGAAAGTGAAACAGGGAAAGGAAGAGAGTCAGGTAAAGTAAAAAAAAAAAAAAAAAAAAAAGTGATAGACCAACTTGTATATGGCAGAATAAGAAGTTCCTACTGTGGACAGCTGGGGCTTAATCCTAATGGGTATTGTGGCAGACCATATACAGCATACCTCACAGTTACCCTGACTGAAGGATAAGGAATTTGAGATATTTATTCACAAAATCCTCATCTGCTATTAGCTATGGGTTACCCCCCAAGAAGTATTAACTGTTTAGTACTGCTGGTTGCCTGAACACAGTTGGAATTGCTTCCTGAGCCAAAAAAAAAAAAAAAAAAATATTCTTGGGTAGAGAGTTCCAGATGTTAAAAGTATTAGCCTCTAGGATGTGGAGAGGAGTGCTGTGAGTATGTGGGTGGGTCACAGATGGAGTCAGCAGTAAGAGGGCCAAAAGGCAAAGATTTTGGAAAAGAGAAGAGGAAAAGAAAAGAACTTTCATATGATAGATGCATAAGTATGCACATGGAGGTGAAGGTGTTCAAAATAACCACTCTTCTTTAATATCATTTTATAATATATAAATCACTTTCACATATGAAATATTAAATAGAGTAGTTTATATAGGACTATGGGAAAACTAATGAGGCTAAATCTCAAGAGGTGCATAGAAGGGTGATGAGAAGTGAAAGGAAATAGATCTGTGTTCTAGATGCCCTGAAAGACAGGTCAAGACATTTGTCTTTCTCACAACAGAGAAAAGGGAGGTACTGGTGGATTTGAATATGTAAGGGCTGTGATAAACTTTGCATTTTAGAATGGTGTCTGACAACTGGACAACCATTCATTCATTTGTTGCAGAAGTATTTGCTGATCATCCTTAATATGCCAGATGCTGAGGAAGGATAAAAATAAATAAGATGCGAAAGATATATAACAGTAGGACTGTTTGGATAGGTGCAAAAAAAAAAAAAAAAAAAAGACAAGTATGATGCAAATAAGGGGGTATTGATTGGTGGCAGAAGAAACTGGTGTTCTGAATGTAACTAGTAAGTGTTTTTGCAGTGATTCCAGTGTGAGTCCTGTGGCTTTCTCAATGACGAAAGTATTGGTAGGTATTATGCTAAGTGAAATAAGTCAATCAGAGAAACACAATTATCGTATGGTTTCACTTATATGTGAAACATAAGGAATAGTGCAGAGGATAATAGGGGTAGGGGGAAACTGAATGGGAAGAAAACAGAGAGGGAAGTAAACCATATGAGACTCTTGACTCTGGGAAACAAACTGAGGGTTATGGAAAGGGAGTTGGGAGGGGATGGGGTAACTGGGTGATGGGCATTAAAGAGGGCATGAGATATGATGAGCACTGAGTGATATATTCAACTAATGAATCATTGAACATTATATCAAAAACTAATGATGTATTATACCTTGGCTAATTGGATTTAAATTAAAAAAAAAAAGTATCGGTAGGAAGGAGAGAAAAGGAGGGAAGGTGTGGCAGGCATTGCTAGTTGCTCATGCTAGCAGCCTTGCTAACAGAGCCCCTGGTTGTTTGGGATTGCACTGTGGCCAGTCGAAAGATGAAAGTGCAATCAAAACGATTCCAGTCCCCTTTCCCAATATGATATGTCCAGGCTCCCTTGAAGCTAGAGGAGGCTGTGTGAGCTAGTTATGACCAAGGAGATAATTGCAGAAATATAATAGGGGAGAGTGTAGTTTCCTATGATAAAAGTAAAGATGTTTTGCTCCTACCTTCTCATTCTTGTATTGAAAATAGCTCCGAAACCTGATTCCTAGAGCTGCACTTGCAGCCACGTGCAGAGACTTGGATGAAGAAAAAAAGGCAATATGATCATAATAACTAAGCAAAAGGGTGTGAAGAACCTGGAATCTTACTAACATGACTGGGTTACTAAATGAGCCCCGTAATTATAGGCCACTGTTTTGTTATGAGTTCAAGATTATTTAGGTTATTCTCCACACTGTTAGTCAATATTTTGTCACATGCAATCATAATTTTTCCTGTCATAATGAGTGAAACACTGTATAATAACACTGCATAAAAAAATAACAATGGTGGGGTGCCTGAGTGCACAGTAGGTTAAGCCTCTGACACTTGGTTTCCACTCAGGTCATAATCGCAGCATCGTGAGATCGAGCCACCACTCCCCCCACCCATGACTCCACATTCATCAGGAAGTCTGCTTAGGATTGTCTCTCTCCGGGCACCTGGGTGGCTCAGTCGTTGAGCGTCTGCCTTCGGCTCGGGTCATGATCCCAGGATCCTGGGATCGAGCCCCGCATCGGGCTCCCTGCTCCGCGGGAAGCCTGCTTCTCCTTCTCCCGCTCCCCCTGCTTGTGTTCCCTCTCTCACTGTGTCTCTCTCTGTCAAATAAATAAAATCTTTAAAAAAAAAAAAAAAAAAAGGATTGTCTCTCTCCCTCTCCCTCTGCCCCCCCCTTAAATAAATAAAACCTTAAAAATTATAAATAGAAGGGGGCTTAGTTTGGGACGTGTTTAATTTATTTGTGAATCTAAAAGTGAATATGGTATAAATGGCTCCAAAATTCCATGTGGATTATCTATCCTAAATTGGCCAATAGGGATTGATTCATGTCTCATTTTCAACACAAAAGGAGATTTCTAAGAATACTCAAGACAAGTTGCCCTTGACTCTTCTCTGGTCAATATTTTTTCCAAATTTACTTGACTAATGGGAAAGAAAGAATACATATTACATGTTCAGATGAATCAAGTATTAGATAACTAATAACTTGCAACAATTGAGAGTTTAAAAAGATTCTGGCTAGAAAAATAACCTAAAATTTGTCAGATAAAATTTAATATCAAAAAACATTTATAGCTTTTATACTTAGGTTTATATCATTCAAACAATGCATCTAGAAGTTATGGCTCAACAGCAGTTGTTGTGAAAATGACACGTGTTATTTGGTTATTTTAAAATTCAACATAAATCAGCTGGATGATAGTTTTTCATTCATTCACTAATTTATTCATCCAGGCTTCATCCCAGCTAAGAGGCACGGACATATGAAAAAACGAGACAGTAAAGAGCTTAATATGTGCTCTTTTGGGAGATCAATAAGTAATCAATAAGTAATTACTGATTATAATAAGGTTGATGCTTTAATGATGCTATAATTTAAAGGTATATACGACACGTTCCTTCAATAGGTAAAATACACTCTGACAAACTTACTCGAAATCAGTAACATAAAAAAAGTTCCCAATTTATGTAAATGGTAGTAGATTAATATCAGAACTCCTTCGTTCATTTATCCCCCCAAAATTATTAAACACCTACTATGTGCTATGCATTATTTTCCTTGGGACATTTTAATATTTAGAAATCAAGAAAAAGAGAAGTAGCCAGTAAGTTAGGAGTGACATTCGCTCAAGAGAGAAGAGTATTTCAGAGCTAATGAAAGAGCAATTCAGAATGGAAAGCTTTATCAACTATGTGTTATGTTGGTGTGAGAGATTGTTTTAAAAAAGGAATGAGAATTGACCACTGTATGTGGCAAGATGGCAGTAATTGGAAACTTTGTTGATTCTGTAGACTGGTGGCAATTAAGAAATCAAAAAGAGAATTGGATGTAAAAAAGGGAAGGAAGCCAGCACAGAAAAATGTTATTTGAAGTGTATGTAGAAAGTAAAACCTGAAGATATACCTAGAGAAGCAGCTGGTCTGGGGAAAGTTTTAAAGATAGTTAATATTATAGTACATGTACATACTGATGGGAGTAGTATCAGAGAAGGTGATTTAATGAAGAAAGAGGGAGAAGGGATTATTGTAAAGATGACAAGGCCTGGAGTAAGTCAGAGGGCATGAAATGACAGTTCTTTATACATACAATGATAGTTCTTCCATTTTAACAGAAAATAATGCGGAACAGATGAGTTCTTCTGAACGTGGGTTTGTAGAAGTGGTGAGAGCATAAAGAAGTGCTATTTTCTTGGTGAAAAAAGAAGTCCATCTTCTGAGCTGAGTGGATAGAGTGGAAGTGTTAAAAGTTTTAGGAGAGAGAAAAGATTTAAAATAGCATTGTATCAGTCAGGACAACCATGGGATGCTGAAGTAACAAATAACTCCTGAGTTTCAGTGACTTAACACAAAATGTATTTTCCACTTATGCAAAATGACCAGCAGCACTTAGCAGAGAATCACCAGAAGATTAATCTTGATTCATTACTATAATAACACTGACATAATAAGAAGGGAATATGTTCACCAGTGTACTGACTGTAAAATTTTCTGCCTGTGCTAATTATTATGTGGGTTACAAAATAAGTGTGGCTATATAGTATAATATGCACATTTAACTTGTACAAATTCAAATATATGTTCTTGACTGGAAGTTAAGAGTCTTGATTGCATCATATAGCTATTTTACAATAGATATAATCAATGTGTTGTAGTAAACCTAAGACAAATAATTTTATGGCCATTTCCTGATCATTAATAGTGCTCATACTTTGTAGATAATCTTTTCAATGGAAAATTTGGATTGATTTTTCACTCTAAATATTGATTTTATAATCTATTCTTCAGGTAAGATGCAACTGAACTACTTATTATCTAAATGACGATCTTATTTGGTCAAAATATTTGACTCCACAAATCTTCAAAATAACTTTAGCAAGAAATGATTTCAAAGATTTATCTAGAATTCATCTTCACCAAATAGTCTATTTTGTTCACTTCTACATCCAAATGCTTACCACTGTGTTCCTCATACGTATTGAATTCCATAAAGTAGAAGAACCTAAGTAGTGTGTCTAGTGAAGGGTAAATAAAATCTACATGGTAGAAGGTCACTTACCACAGCAAACCAAGGCCGACTTAGGGCATATTGTCAGTAGGGAGTATTTCAATTAATGGAAAGAGTAATCTGTTGGAGAAATATCAGCAAGAACCCTGAAAAGAAAGAAAACCTTAAATCAGAAAGAAACCCAAGCTCAACTTCAATATCTTAGGAATTGACTTCCAAATAGAGAAACAGAGCTAAGTATACATACCCTGTGACCCACTGAGATAAGAGGATGGGAAAACCATCTCACATTATCTGAAGCATATGATATGTAAATATCAGAGAGAAAAAGGAGTTATAAAGGGTGATCCATGTATACAACACACACACATATATTATGAAAACACTCTTTGGCAGGAAAATCAAAGAGGCATTGAGCACAGAGATTAATCTCTCACAAGAAGCATTAGAAACTCAGTTGCCGGGCACCTGGGTGGCTCAGTCGTTAAGCGTCTGCCTTCGGCTCAGGTCATGATCCCAGGGTCCTGGGATCGAGCCCCGCATCGGGCTCCCTGCTCTGAGGGAAGCCTGCTTCTCCATCTCCCACTCCCCCTGCTTGTGTTCCCTCTCTCTCTGTGTCTCTCTCTGTCAAATAAGTAAATAAAATCTTAAAAAAAAAAAAAAAAAGAAACTCAGTTGCCTGAACAAATTAAAACTGAATTGACCACAATGACATTTTATCTCAGCTAGCAAATAAGGCTCAGGTAGGAAGGAGTAACCAATGGATTATTTCCCTACTCAGATATCAATGCTTCTGTGAAATGAATTTGCAGAAATCAAAGCACTACATTTCCAAATATTATCTATTCATCTATTTCAAATAAAGGATTGTTTCCTTCACCTTCTCAGTGTGGGAAGAGATTCTGTGAAAATAAATGGAGAGGGACGCCTGTATGGCTCAGTCAGTTAAGTGTTTGCCTTCAACTCTGGTCATGATCCCAAGGTGCTGGGATCGAGTCCCGCATTGTACTCCTTACTCAGGAGGGAGCCTGCTTCTCCCTCTGTCTGCTGCATCCCCTGCTTGTGCTCTCTCTCTCTCGGACAAATAAATAAACAAAATCTTTAAAACAAAACAAAAAGGGAAAATAAACAGGAGAAGGGTGGTACTTATAGAGGTAACGACATTTGTAACAAAATAGAGCATGAGAAAACCCAGTGTGCAAACAGACTTTCAAGTAATTGATAAGAGAAGAACATATTTGGATTAAATGAATGGTGAAAAATAATATTGGGAAGATAAGTAAAAATCCCCAAATTCACTCCAGTTGCTCAGAGAACCTCAGGTTATAAGGTCAAGATTAAAACCAAATTGAAGTAATGAAAACTTCCCATTTAAATTTATCAGTAAAAGCATCAAACCTGGGCATAGCCATTGGGAAACAAGACCCATTCAGCCAGAATACCTACACTGATTACTTTAATCAAGTGCTGCCTTCATTGCCTCAGCCCTATGTTACTAACAACAGAAAAATACCTGAGGAAAGTCTACGCTCTTTATATGATACTCTAATGTAGAGTCACAGTATTTATGATATTGTACTTCTTGTCCAATAAATGCAATAAGCCACTCAGCCACGTAAGTTCACTGATGAGTCTCAGATCACATCTATGTTCCTTCAAACCAGTCAAGCTCTGAATTTTCTTGCAACTTGAATCTTAATCTATTTAAGAGAGAAATGATGTGAGAATTTGAAAACAAAGTTTTAAATTCTGAAACTTGGTAGTTACTACTTTCAGATGCTCCTTTTTGAAACATCTGCTTGGGCTCTGCCTGTTTTCTCTGTTGCCACAACAATGCATTAGAACAATATAAAACCTTTTTTTCTTTTTAAAAGCAAGAGAAACAGGGGCACGTGGGTATCTCAGTCATTAACATCTGCCTTCGGCTCAGGTCATGAGCCCAGGGTCCTGGGATGGAGCCCCACATCAGGCTCCCTGCTCAGCCGGAAGCCTGCTTCTCCCTCTCCCACTCCCCCTGCTTGTGTCTCCTCTCTTTCTGTCTCTTTCTCTGTCAAATAAATAAATAAAATCTTTTAAAAAAAAGCAAGAGAAACCAAGAGAATAAATAAATTTAAATAATAAACATTTTAAAAGTAAAACATGTGCTTAGCACAACCTAAAACTAGAAGGGAATGGCATCACCTTCTCTACTTTTATAGGTAATTTTTCCACATCTTGAAGCCTTACCATGCAGTATGGCGTGGTCTGTCTTGCTGCTATAACAAAAATACCATTCGATTGGCTGGGTTTAACAGCAAGTATTTATTTCTCACAGTTCTGGGGTCTGGCAGGTTCAAGATCAAGGTGGCAACAATATTCAGTGCCTGCTGAAAGCTTGCTTCCTGGTTCATAGGAGGCTGTCTTCTCTCTGTCCTCACATGGTGGAAGGGGTAAAGGAACTCTCTGAGCTCTGCCCTCATGATCTAACCAACTCACAAGGGCCCCAACTTGTAATACCATCAAATTGGAGGTTAGGATTTTGACACATGACTTTTGGTTTTAACACAAACATTTTGTTTATAGCACATTGGAAAACACGACTCTGAGCTACATAATACTGATAAAATATTAATTTCAAGTATAGTTTTTTAAAGCAAACTATAAATAGTACATATAGCAGTTCTTGGGATGAAAGAGAAGTGGAGTGGATGTAGTTAGTTTATGGTGTTAGGTATAAAAAGTGCTCCTATTGTGGGTGAAAAGAAAGAAGCAAAAAGGGGGATGTCACTGGCCATCAACCAAAACTCAACCCTAAAAGTTTGGCATTTCCAAAAATCTGCTTTGCCGTTTCCCAAAGCAATATAAGGTTTGGAAATGAGATGATTGTTCCTGGAGAGGAAATGGGTGTGGGTTTGTGGTTTCCAGACAAGCGGAAGGGAAAATCATTGTGTTTCATTGCCAGGGTCATGTTTTCTCAGGCTTGGGAATGTTGATACTACTTAGGCAAATGCAAGAAGACAACCAGATCATTGGCCTTTCATTGTTCTTCACTCAGGTCAGCCCACAAGCAATTTGGTATGGAGAAAGGCAGAAGGAAAAGTAAAGGTGACCCATCTTTTAACCTCTCAAAGCCTGATTCAACATGCCATAAAAGTAGCTGCCAGAAATGAAGAGAAAGGAAGTCTATCAGAGTCTAAGAAAAGCAGGAAAGGAAGGGAGCCTTCAAAAAGCCACCATAATATTCAATAATCCATTTGACATCTGGTGAGGAGATACATCTGCAGGGGGCAACAGGGACGAGTAACTGAACTTTGATTTTTACATTTTGACTGAATGTGTATGTTTAGCACCTAAGTTTTAAACACAGAACGATTTTAGGAAATGTGCTCTTCTCCAAACATTTGTTTCATGGAATACAGGAAACATCTGGAGTAAGATCAAGTAGGTTTAATGGCCACCCGGGCAACTGGTGGTTGTACTGTTTTGTTATGGACCTATAATGGGTGGTTAAAATTAATTTGAGGGTATCCCTAAATGTATATGATTATGCCAGTGCTTCTCAGAATCAAGTCTGGAATAAGACAAAAGGTACTCAAAACACATGTCAGACAGGGGAACAGCATCTTAAGCTGAGGACCTACAATGAAAGACTAATCTATTTAAAGTTAAAGGGGGCTTTTTTTTTCTTAACATATATTGCATTATTTGTTTCAGAGGTACAGATCTGTGATCCAACAGTCTTGCACAATTCACAGTGCTCACCGTAGCACATACCCTCTCCAATGTCTATCACCCAGCCACCCCATCCCTCCCACCCCCACCCCACTCCAGCAACCCGTTTGTTTCCTGAGATTAAGAATTCCTCATATCAGTGAGGTTATATGATACAAGAAGAAGATAGCAGGAGGGGAAGAATGAAGGGGGGGAAATCTGAGGGGGAGATGAACCATGAGAGACGATGGACTCTGAAAAACAAACAGAGGGTTCTAGAGGGGAGGGGGTGGAAGGATGGCTTAGCCTGGTGATGGGTATTAAAGAGGGCATGTTCTGCATGGAGCACTGGGTGTTATGCACAAACAATGAATTATGGAACACTACATCAAAAACTAATGATGGAATGTATGGTGATTAACATAACAATAAAAAATTTTTAAAAAGCATAAAAAAAAAGTTAAAGGGGACATTCAATGTATTAGAATTGCTGAACAAGAAGTCATTTATTTCAACAGATCTTGTAATATTATGAGGAATACCTATGTTAATCAAACTTAATCTATTCTTTTATTCCCTAGTTTCAGATAACCTATAGCAAATGGAGTCCAAAATCAAGATGATTTGCCAAAATAGCCTTAAGATAGTTTTTTTGAGGATCCATCTTTTAACCCTATATAAAGATAATTTGCTGGTTTATAATTAACCTCCCAGGTTTTGCATCTCCCCCCCCCCCCAAAAAAAGGCCAGAATATATACACAAGAAGGAAACAGGACAAAAATATTTAAAAAAACAGCATTTGTTAAGTACATACTTTAATAATTACTATGGTATTATAGAGGAGGAGTCCTAAAATAATGAATATTCTTTGTTAAGTTGAACCAAAAAGAATCATATGCAAAGTTATCCGTCACAACATTATTAATAACAAAGAAAAATTGAGATCAACTTAAGTATCTAAGTATCTGTCAAATGATTCTGGGATTAATATGGTGGGATGTTATATTCTAATAAAAATTATATCCTTAAACACTAAGTGAAATAAAGTGAGCATACTCATAATATAATGTTAAAAATATTTTCCCTTCAGATGGATATACAATTATGTATAGCATGACTCCTATATTCTCTGTGTGTGTGGTGTGTGTGTATGTGTGTGTGTGTGTGTTTAGAAAGCACAATTGTGCATGGGGTGTCACTCAGTAAAGAAGAATTACATTGTAGGTAGTCTGACTTCAGCCTGCAGCACTTTTATACCTGCCATTATACAATGTTAAATTAAACCGTTTAAGTGGAAAGTATTTTTTCTAATCAGGATTAGATAGCATTTTTGGATCTGTATGAGTAACATGCAATATGGTCAGAGCTCCTAAAAGAAGGAGTTTTTTCACTGTAGAAAATGTCAGAGGACTTAAAATAACAATAATAATAACAATAAGGAAAAAAGGAATCTGCCATTGGCTTTGGGTAATTTGCTTCATCTACTTCCCAGGTTCCCAAAACTCTGGTCCAGATAGGAGTGAGTGACCCTTCAGGGCTGGAGAGGCAATGGAGAAAGTAGAGGGGGCATGTATCAGATTATCAGATAGAAGGGGGCTCAGAACTTTGCAAATCTTTTCAATAACTAACTTTTGTTTTTTGTATGCTGAAAATAGCAATGTCCTGGGGCAAATCTGCATTCACCCCATCCTAGTTGCTAAATTGGTTTGTGAAACTTGGATAGCTTCATAGCTTGTTAGTGCTTCTGTTATTCTTGTTATCCAATCACACAGAGTATGATGCAATTGGTCATGTTGTGGTTTTAAGGCTTAAGTCAGAGTACACAGTTGTGTTCTGCTCTTATTCCTATTAGGGAGAAAAATAAGTCAAGGGCAATAAAGGACTGATTTGGTATAAATGGGAGTTTCTATTCTTTATGAATTTCTGAGGATTAAACCACAATGAATATAAGAGTGTCAAGCACAGGGATAATACCACAGTAGAATTTCAATAAATTCAAGATTCTATCCTTCTTCCTGACCTTCACCAGACCCATTTCCAAATGTATCCAATTATTCTCCTCAAGTCTCCATATGGACTACTTCATATGATAAAATAATTCAAAGGTCTTGATGTTTGGTGTCCCTATTCACTCTCTAAACATTTACAGAGAACCTACTATGTGTCAGATACTGTGAAAATCATTGGGTATATGGATGTTAAGCAGAAAGACATATTCTTATTCTCATGAGATGATAACCTAACTTTTCGGGAGTGATAGGGGGCAGAAATGGAGTGCATGGGTGCTCAAGCTCTGCAAATAGATCACTTAGTCCAAATCTAATACCCATCGCATAGCGGCAGCCATCTTCAAGCAATTGACTTGATGTCTTCCTGAGTCTGCTGTATCTATGAAGTGGGGGTGGGGATATTTGTTAATTTATATGGTTGTTTAAGAATGAAGCTAGTTAGCAATGTAAAGTACTTATAGTAGTACTCTGGTACCTAGCACCTAGTAAATGTTCCTGAAAGGTTAGTATATTAACTTATTCCAGGAAACATTTTTTTTAAGATTTTATTTATTTATTTATTTGAGAGAGAAAGAGACCACAAGCGGGGGGGGGGGGGGGGCAAAAGGAGGGGGAAAAGCAGACTCCCTGCTGAGCCCAACATGGGGCTCAATCCCTGGACCATGGGATCAAGACCTGAGCCAAAGGCAGATGCTTAACCCACTGAGCCACCCAGGCGCCTGCCAGGGAACATTTTAATGGAGGCCTTTGGCTTGGTGTAGTCATGAGATGAGATAATCTGGATTAAAGAAGACCCTTTCTAATCCTCTGGAAACCTGGTTTCTTCATAAGAAGCTGCATCCTGTACTTGGAGGCAAGAAGAAATTTTAGTGTTGGATTAAAGACTGCATAGAGATTTTAGAAGATTTTGTGATCTTGTGGTTCCTAGTAGTAACACTAGTCTAGACATTGCAGAATTATGGAAAGAAATACAAATGACAGATGACAGAAAGGGATTTTAGCCAAGGCACTAAATAACAGCTTGCAATTATAGACTGCTTAGTTTGGAGAAGTTACTCTTAAAAACACTTTATGGGAATTAAATTGCTTAATGTTCACAGTATGGCTCTAGTAGTGGGTTTTAAACATTTTATGAATTAGAAATGGAGGGATAGAGAAGTTAAATGATGTAGTTAAGTTTACACAGATAGAGGTGGAGTCAGGTTTCTCACCAAAACAAACTGAACCAGAGTTTTAACCCCTACACCTACTCTCCTTGCTTGCTAATGCAATAAGGAACAGCACAGAGGATCATAGGGGAAGGGAGGGAAAACTGAAGGGGAAGTCATCAGAGAAGGAGAAAAACCATGAGAAACTCTTAACTATAGGAAACAAACTGAGGGTTGCTGGAGGGGAGATGTGTGGGGAGATGGGGTAATTGGGTGATGGGCATTAAGGAGGGCAGTTGATGTGATGAGCGCTGGGTGTTATACACAACTGATAAATTGTTGAACACTAAAAAAAAAAGGAAAAAAAATCAATAAAAATATTCAAGAAAAAAATACCCAATATGCTATCATGCTCTGGTGGGGATGTTAGACCATGAAAAATATGAATTATTTCTCTCATGTAGAGAATATAAAACTGCTATTTTGAAAAGCAAAGATGTTATAGTGCATGTATATAATATCCAGAAGAAACGCTGTGGACAAGAGGAAGACATTTCATAAATATATAAGTTCCATACTGTGAATAGATATGAAGTAATCACTAAATGAAAAGAAATGAGAGTAAGTACATACAAAAGGAAATACTAATGCAGGGTCATTTTTGTTCACTTTGGTTCACTAATACTGGGTCATGAGGAATCATTTAGGTTGTTTCACTGATAAGGAATTGATTTTTGCAACTGACCTGAATCGTTCAGCTAAGCATTCACCAAAAGTAGGAACATTAAATCTGGTTCAAAAGTTGGAAACCATAGGGTTGAACTTTATAAGAATGTCATAAGAACCATACTTATCCAAATCCTGGTTGTATCTGAGGGAGTTTATGAACCAAAGCTCATGAGGATATGAAGCTAGCCAGGAGACCCTTTGACAGAAATATTACAGATCCAGAATTGGGTAAGCTATTTACCTAGCTGATCTACAAATTACCTTCTAAGCCAAAGTCAGAGAAATCATTAATTCCTTCACTCATCAAATCATTCTTGAGAATCTATATATTCATCCCTGTGCTGAGTACTAAGAAAATAAGATGTGGCCCTTTTTAAACCATCATATTATCATATCTATAAATATGGTATCTTAGTGACACTGAGATTTTTCTTCCTGATTTGTGCATACCCTTATAAGTCACGTACTTAAACACCTACCAAAAAAAGAAATTATTGCATTTTGTTACTTTTTTTTTTTTTTTAGCAGAGAAGGGTGGGAGGGGAAAGGTTTTGCAGAAAGTAAATGTGTCAGCTCAAAATAAGGAAGAGAACTAAGAATCCTTAAAGAAATGAACTCTACAACATGTGGAAAAAGAAAGAGCACTTATGAAGAATGACATCCATTTCCATATTTCTGCTGCCAAACACATGTGTGCACATGCTGGAAGGCACAAGAACAGTCAAACTTGGGCCATGTGCAGAACTTAGACTGGGATCTAATACAGGAACCCATCTGCATGTGAACAATGAGGTCATCACACTCTGTTTTTCTGACATTTTATTGACTGTGTAATGGCATGTGATATTGCTAAGACATGGCTATTCTAGAAGCACTGGTGCATTATAGCAGAGAGGTGCATTGTGTATGATGAGTCATGCTCAACAAATTTGTGGTCAGTCTCTATAGGGTAAGAAAAATAAAAAGAGCAAGATTGAATAACAGAGACCCGGGCAGGAAGCGAGTTCTCATCACAGGCACAAGGGCATCTCCACTTTGTGTAAGTTGGAGAAGGCATAAACAGACTCAGTTTTCCACAGAGTTCCAGGAATCTTCAATAGTTCAAGTCCTGGATCAAATATTAGTCTAGTAATATTTCCACAGGAGAAAAAGCACTTCACTTTTCATTGGTGAGTCACTATGCAGAAGGGATAACGTCTAAACATTGTAGCCTCTTTGGTTACCAGGAGGTTTGGATGCCTGCCCAAAAGGAAGTACAAGAAACAACATGACCAAGGCAAAAAGTTCGACGAAAACCCCCCAGTATTTTTGGAGGGAAGAGAGGAAAAACAATCTGAAACATGAGTATATAGATTAGTTCACTTATGTAACCCATGGTGACTGGCAGGAATTTTCTGGCTTTCATGAGCCAATCCTCAAATAAGAAAATGGACACACCTCATGAGAAAAGAATCCTCAGAAGGAAATGTATGTGACCTTCTTCGCCACTTAAAGAGAAGAAACCATTGCCTGCTACCATAGTCATTGTTTGCTAAAGCAAATCTGCTTAACACATCCTCCCCCACCCCAGCCCCCAAACTCCCTTTTATTCCGTAGGGTGAGGTGCAAACATCTTTCCTGATACTTGTGAACCTTTCACTGTCTGTCCCTGCTTCTCTTATCTATGTTCCTTTCTTGACACCATTTCTTTCGATTTCTCTTACACTCCAGTTATGTGGCACTAGGAATAGTGTTTGAAGGAGCCTTTTTCACACATCAACCTTGGGTATGTGTTCATCTCTAGCCAGAATTCCCTCCACATTTCCCAGTTGGCAAAATCCTATTCTCTCAGAATACAGCTCAAATAATCTCTCCTCTGGGAAAGACTTCCATGGGCAGACCCCACTCCACCCCAGTTTATCCCTCACTCCATCTTTTGTCACCACTTAAAAGCAAACTGTCTTGGCACTTACTTTGTACCAGACACAACTTTATAAATTAACCTAGTTAATTCTCACAAGAACCCCACAGAGTACATACTAATATCTTCTCCATTTTACAGGTAAGGAGACTGAGGCATAGGGAGAATAAATGATTTGCCTAAGATCATGCTATACATACACAACAGAGCTGCGACTTGAACTCAGAAAGCATGCCTTCTCCACCCAGCTGGGCTGCCTCTTCCCTTGGTTCATACCCCAATGATATCACAAATCACACTTTATTTCAAATATTTGTTAGGTATGGGTGCCTTGAGGGCAGAGTCTGAGCTATGTCCATTTGTACTTTGAGCACCTTTTGCAGGAACTGTAGGTAGTACTAAGAATAGAGAGGGAGGTGGGTGTAGCAGACAAGTTCTGATATAGAGATAAAAAGCATGAAAGCTCATCCTGGGAAACCAAGGTTGTTGTGATTTGTATATGTTTGTTTGTGATTTTTCCAAGTAAAACAGAGGCCATAGTGAAGATGTGGCAGACAATTAAGGAATGAGTGAAGACGTGAAGGAAAGATACACTCGGAAGGAGTTAGAAGAGGGCCTGTGGCTCTGAGGAAAGAGCAGAGCACCCAGCTGGAGGAGAAGGTCCCAGAGCCACCACCATGTGATCTCTACTTGGTGCTCGGCTATGGTGGCAACAGGTTTTGGGCAAGGGCAAGTGCTGGGAGGGCTTCCTCTGCAGGGAGGTGCATGGTGCAGTCACAGTGGGGCAGGGCATTGTGGTTTGAACAAAGGAGAATAAAAATTCTCTCATCTTGGGAGAAGTGGGAAACCTTGAGGACTAGGTCAGTCCTTTGCCCAAACTACATGATGGGAGCACCCTTCAGCCTCCGTTCATAAATGATACCCTGGGATGTGGGACACAGGTGACAAAGGGCCACATAGAACTGGAAAGAGTATTCTTTCCACTCAGGTGAAGATGGTTTGACAGCTACCCAGTAAAACCCACAGGAAATGTGGCGATGTGGGCATTGATAGGAAGCACTCATGTTTTCCGTGGAGAAGGAACTTCAGCAGTGATTGCACTCTCTCTAGAAAGGGCTATCCAAAGAGTGTCTCTTTCTCTCTCTCTCTTTGTCTCTCTACCACCATCCCTCCACTGCCTTCCTTGTTAGAAGGGGCGAGCTATTTGATAGGTGGGAATGCCCAGAGCTGGATTTCACTTGTTTTGTGTTTACCGTGAGGTATCTTTCTTAATGAAATTCTGCTGGGTCATTCCTTCTCTTGTATCCTTTTGTTGTTGTTGCCATCATCTTGTTTTGTTTTGTCTTATTTGTACTGCCCAAGCTTAGGGAAGGATGGAGTTCCCTTGAACTCATTTTTCATGTGATAAACAGACCAAAGATGACATGCTGCTGGTCTCTCCTTTATGACTTTTTTTTTTTTGAGACTTTTTTTTTATTATGTTAATCACCATACATTACATCATTAGTTTTTGATGTAGTGTTCCATGATTCACTGTTTGTGCATAACAGCCAGTGCTCCATGCAGAACGTGCCCTCCTCAATACCCATCAGCAGGCTAACCCATCCTCCCAACCCCCTCCCCTCTAGAACCCTCTGTTTTTCAGAGTCCATCATCTCTCATGGTTCGTCTCCCCCTCCAATTCCCCCCCTTCATTCTTCCCCTCCTGCTATCTTCTTCTTCTTTTTTTTTCTTAACATATATTGCATTATTTGTTTCTGAGGTACAGATTTGTGATTCAACAGTCTTGCACAATTCACAGCGCTCACCACAGCACATACCCTCCCCAGTGTCTATCACCCAGGCACCCCATCCCTCCCACCCCACCCCCCACTCCAGCAACCCTCAGTTTGTTTCCTGAGATTAAGAATTCCTCATATCAGTGAGGTCATATGATACATGTCTTCTCTGATTGACTTATTTTGCTCAGCATAACACCCTCCAGTTCCATCCACGTCGTTGCAAATGGCAAGATCTCATTCCTTTTGATGGCTGCATAATATTCCATTGTGTATATATACCACATCTTCTTTATCCATTTATCTGTGAATGGACATCTTGGCTCTTTCCACAGTTTGGCTATTGTGGACATTGCTGCTATAAACATCAGGGGCATGTACCCCTCCGGATCCCTACATTTGTCTTTGGGGTAAATACCCAGTGGTGCAATTGCTGGATCGTATGGTAGCTCTATTTTCAACTTTTTGAGGAACTTCCATACTGTTTTCCAGAGTGGTTGCACCAGCTTGCATTCCCACCAACAGTGTAGGAGGGTTTCCCTTTCTCCACATCCCCGCCAACATCTGTCGTTTCCTGACTTGTTAATTTTAGCCATTCTGACTGGTGTGAGGTGGTATCTCATTGAGGTTTTGATTTGGATTTCCCTGATGCCGAGCGATGTTGAGCACTTTTTCATGTGTCTGCTGGCTATTTGGATGTCTTTGGAAAAATGTCTGTTCATGTCTTCTGCCCATTTCTTGATTGGATTGTTCTTTGGGTGCTGAGTTTGATAAGTTCTTTATGGATTTTGGATACTAGCCCTTTATCTGATACGTCATTTGCAAATATCTTCTCCCATTCTGTCGGTTGTCTTTTGGTTTTGTTGACTGTTTCTTTTGCTGTGCAAAAGCTCTTTATCTTGATGAAGTCCCAATAGTTCATTTTTGCCCTTGCTTCCCTTGCCTTTGGTGATGTTCCTAGGAAGAAGTTGCTGCGGCTGAGGTCAAAGAGGTTGCTGCCTGTGTTCTCCTTTAGGATTTTGATGGACTCCTGTCTCACATTGAGGTCTTTCAACCATTTGGAGTCTATTTTTGTGTATGGTGTAAGGAAATGGTCCAGTTTCATTCTTCTGCATGTGGCTGTCCAATTTTCCCAACACCATTTGTTGAAGAGACTGTCTTTTTTCCATTGGACATTCTTTCCTGCTTTGTCAAAGATTAGTCGACCATAGAGCTGAGAGTCCATTTCTGGGCTCTCTATTCTGTTCCACTGATCTATGTGTCTGTTTTTGTGCCAGTACCATACTGTCTTGATGATTACAGCTTTGTAATAGAGCTTGAAGTCCGGAATTGTGATGCCGCCAGCTTTGCTTTTCTTTTTCAACATTCCTCTGGCTATTCGGGATCTTTTCTGGTTCCATACAAATTTTAGGATTATTTGTTCCATTTCTTTGAAAAAAGGGGATGGTATTTTGATGGGGATTACATTGAATGTGTAGATTGCTCTAGGTAGCATTGACATCTTCACAATATTTGTTCTTCTAATCCATGAGCATGGAACGTTTTTCCATTTCTTTGTGTCTTCCTCAATTTCTTTCATGAGTATTTTATAGTTTTCTGAGTACAGATCCTTTGCCTCTTTGGTTAGATTTATTCCTAGGTATCTTAGGGTTTTGGGTGCAATTGTAAATGGGATCGACTCCCTAATTTCTCTTTTGTCTGTCTTGTTGTTGGTGTAGAGGAATGCCACTGATTTCTGTGCATTGATTTTCTATCCTGCCACTTTACTGAATTCCTGTATGAGTTCTAGCAGTTTTGGGGTGGAGTCTTTCGGGTTTTCCACATAAAGTATCATATCATCTGCAAACAGTGAGAGTTTGACTTCTTTGCCGATTTGGATGCCTTTTATTTCTTTTTGTTGTCTGATTGCTGTGGCTAGGACTTCCAATACTATGTTGAATAGCAGTGGTGATAGTGGACATCCCTGCCGTGTTCCTGACCTTAGGGGGAAAGCTCTCAGTTTTTCCCCATTGAGAATGATATTTACTGTAGGTTTTTCATAGATGGCTTTTATGATATTGAGGTATGTACCCTCTATCCCTATACTCTGAAGAGTTTTGATCAAGAAAGGATGCTGTACTTTGTCAAATGCTTTTTCTGCATCTATTGAGAGGATCATATGATTCTTGTTCTTTATTTTGTTAATGTATGGTATCACGTTGATTGATTTGCAGATGTTGAACCAACCTTGCAGCCCAGGGATAAATCCCACTTGGTCGTGGTGAATAATCCTTTTAATGTACTGTTGGATCCTATTGGCTAGTATTTTGGTGAGAATTTTTGCATCCATGTTCATGAAGGATATTGGTCTGTAATTCTCCTCTATGATGGGGTCTTTGTCTGGTTTTGGGATCAAGGTAATGGTGGCCTCATAAAATGAGTTTGGAAGTTTTCCTTCCATTTCTATTTTTTGGAACAGTTTCAGAAGAATAGGTATTAATTCTTCTTTAAATGTTTGGTAGAATTCCCCTGGGAAGCCATCTGGCCCTGGGCTTTTGTTTCTTGGAAGATTTTTGATGACTGCTTCAATTTCCTTAGTGGTTATAGGTCTGTTGAGGTTTTCTATTTCTTCCCTGGTTCAGTTTTGGTGGTTGATACATCTCTAGGAATGCATCCATTCCTTCCAGGTTATCTAATTTGCTGGCATATATTTGCTCATAATATGTTCTCATAATTGCTTACATTTCTTTGGTGTTGGTTGTGATCTCTCCTCTTTCATTCATGATTTTGTTTATTTGGGTCATTTCTCTTTTCTTTTTGATAAGTCTGGCCAGGGGTTTATCAATCTTCTTCATTCTTTCAAAGTATCAGCTCCTAGTTTCGTTGATCTGTTCTACTGTTCTTTTGGTTTCTATTTCATTGATTTCTGCTCTGATCTTTATTATTTCTCTTCTCCTGCTGGGTTTAGGTTTTATTTGCTGTTTTTTCTCTAGCTCCTTTAGGTGTAGGGTTAGGTTGTGTATTTGAGACCTTTCTTGTTTCTTGAGAAAGGCTTGTATTGCTATCTACTTTCCTCTCAGGACTGCCTTTGCTGTATCCCAAAGATTTTGAACAGTTGTGTTTTCATTTTCATTGGTTTCCATGAATTTTTTAAATTCTTCTTTGATTTTCTGGCTGACCCATTCATTCTTTAGTAGGATGCTGTTTAGCCTCCATGTAGTTGAGTTCTTTTCGACTTTCTTCTTGTGATTGAGTTCTAGTTTCAGAGCATTGTGGTCTGAAAATATGCAGGGAATAATCCCAATCTTTTGGTACTGGTTGAGACCTGATTTGTGACCTAGGATGTGATCTATTCTGGAGAATGTTCCATGGGCACTAGAGAAAAATTGTATTCCATTGCTTTGGGATGGAATGTTCTGAATATGTCTGTGAAGTCCATTTGGTCCAGTGTGTCATTTAAAGTCTTTATTTCCTTGTTGATCTTTTGCTTAGATGATCTGTCCATTTCAGTGAGGGGGGTGTTAAAATCCCCCACTATTATTGTATTGTTGTCAATGTGTTTCTTTGCTTTTGTTATTAATTGCCTTATATAATTGGCTGCTCCCATGTTAGGAGCATAGATATTTACAACTGTTAGATCTTCTTGTTGGATAGACCCTTTAAGTAGGATATAGTGTGCTTCCTCATCTCTTATTACAGTCTTTGGTTTAAAATCTAATTTGTCTGATATAAGGATTGCCACCCCAGCTTTCTTTTGGTGTCCATTAGCATGGTAAATGGCTTTCCACCCCTTCACTTTCAATCTGAAGGTGTCTTTGGGTCTAAAATGAGTCTCTTGCAGACAGCATATAGATGGGTCTCATTTTTTAATCCAATCTGATAGCCTGTGTCTTTTGATTGGGGCATTTAGCCCATTTACATTCAGGGTAACTATTGAAAGATATGAATTTAGTGCCATTGTATTGCCTGTAAGGTGACTGTTACTGTATATTGTCTGTGTTCCTTTCTGGTCTACGTTACTTTTAGCCTCTCTCTTTGCTTAGAGGACCGTTTTCAATATTTCTTGTAGGGCTGGTTTCGTGTTTGCAAATTCCTTTAGTTTTTGTTTGTCCTGGAAGCTTTTTATCTCTCCTTCTATTTTCAATGACAGCCTAGCTGGATATATAGTATTCTTGGCTGCGTATTTTTCTTGTTTACTGTTCTGAATATATCATGCCAGTCCTTTCTTGCCTGCCAGGGCTCTGTGGACAGGTCTGTTGCCAATCTAATGTTTCTACCATTGTAGGTTACATATCTCTTCTCCTGAGCTGCTTTCAGGATTTTCTCTTTGTCTGTGAGACTCGTAAGTTTTACTATTAGATGTCAGGGTGTTGATCTATTTTTATTGATTTTGAGGGGGGTTCTCTGTGCCTCCTGGATTTTGATGCCTGTTTCCTTCCCCAAATTAGGGAAGTTCTCTGCTATAATTTGCTCCAATATACCTTCTGCCCCTCTCTCTATTTCTTCTTCTTCTGGGATCCCAATTATCCTAATGTTGTTTCGTCTTATGGTATCTCTTATCTCTCGAATTCTGCCCTCGTGATCCAGTAGTTGTTTATCTCTCTTTATCACAGCTTCTTTATTTTCCATCATTTGGTCTTCTATATCACTGATTCTTTCTTCTGCCTCATTTATCGTAGCAGTTAGTGCCCCCATTTTTGATTGCACCTCATTAATAGCCTTTTTGATTTCGACTTGGTTAGATTTTAGTTCTTTTATTTCTCCAGAAAGGGTTTCTCTAATAACTTCCATGATTTTTTCAAGCACAGCTAGTATCTTTAAAGTCATGATTCTGAACTCTAGATCCGACATCGTACTAATGTCCGTATTCAGTAGGTCCCTGGCAGTTGGTACTATCTCTTGTTATTTTTGTTGAGGTGATTTTTTCTGTTTTGTCATTTTGTCCAGAGGAGATTAGATGAATGAGAGAAGAAAATGCTAACAGGGTAACAATGTCCCCAGAAAATATACTCTAAACAAATCAGAAAAGACCTGAAGCAAGGGGGAAAGAAAGGGAAAGAAAGAAAAAAGAAAAAAAAAAAAAGAAAAAGAAAAAGATAAAAACAAACAAAAACAGAACAAAACAAAAAAAACCCAGAATATGATCATATATGATCAGGCTGGTGCATAGATCAGTGCCACACACTAGATTTGGGGTTTATTTTGGTCTGTTAGAAGAAAGTGCCTCCCAAAATTTTAAAGAAAGAAAAACTTATATATGTACAAAAATAAGGGTTGATATGATGAAGGGATGGAATATGACTGTAAAGATGAAAATTATAAAAAAATTTATAAGAGGAATTGATAAGTTGTTTGAAAAAAGAAAGAAGAGGATTTAAAAAATAAGAAAAGAAAAAATAGGGAGAGAATGTGATCAGGCAGGAGAGTAGAACAAAGCCATACACTAGAGATTTAGGGTATATTTTGATCTGTTAGAAGAAACTGTATCTCAAAATTTTAAAGAGAGAACAACTTATTTATATATGCCAAAAATAAGGGTAACTACTATGAAGGGATAGAATATGACTCTAAAAATGAAAAATAAAAATGTTTTTTAAATAAGGGATTGATAAGATGTTGTTTGAAAAAGGGAAAAAGAAAAATTCAAAGAAAAAAAAAGACAGTTAAAAAAAACTAACTGTGAAAGACTAAAGAATCATGGTAAAAAAACCATGAATTCTATGTACTGTATTCCCCTAGTGCTGGAGTTCTGCCATTCTCATTGACCGGTAAACGTGGTCTTGGCTGGCTGTTCTTGCTGATCTTCTGGGGCAGGGGCCTGTTGCCGTGGTTCCCAAATGTCTTTGCCGGAGGCGGAATTGCCCCGCCCTTGCCCCGTCCGGGCTAAGTAATCTGCTCGGGTTTGCTCTCCGGAGCTTTTGTTCCCTGCAAGCTTTCCGTACAGCTTTGGAGGTGGAGAGTGTAAATGGCGGCCTCCCAATCTCCGCCCCGGAGGAGCCGAGAACTCGGGGTCCCGCTTCTCAGTGAACCCCCAGAGAAAAGCCGCCAGTCACTCCTGTCTCCCCGGTCTCCGGCCGCACTCCGTGCTCACCTGGCCTGTGACCGAGCGTTTCTATCTCTGGCACACGACCCCTTGTGGAGTCTCCAAACCCAGCAGATCCCCGCGGTGCGCTCCCGCACCTCTCCTCCTGGGGGAAGAAGGTCAGTCTCCCCGGATCTGCCGCTTGTTGGGTCCCTGCTGGAGGAGCAGTGGCCCGACTGTGCCATGGATCACGGTTTATGGCAACCCCGAGCTGAGAGCCCGCACCTTGGCTCCATCTCTGCAGCCGGCTTCCCCGCTCCGATACCTGGGAGCTCTGCCACACTCAGGCACCCCCGGTCTTTCTGTGACCCCGAGGGTCCTGAGACCACACTGTCCTGCAAGGGTTCCACCCCCCGTTTAGCCACTGGAGCGACGTCCCTCAGCGGAGCCGACTTCTAAAAGTTCCGATTTTGTGCTCCGCGCCTCTATCACTTGCCAGAAGCAGCTAACGGAGGCACCCTCCCCCGCCATCTATCCTCCCGAATATCGCCTCGGATTCACTTCTCCGCACGTCCTACCTTCCAGAAAGTGGTCGCTTTTCTGTTCAGAGAGTTGTTGCTCTTCTTTTCTTCAATCTCCTGTTGAGTTTGTAGGTGTTCAGAATGGTTTGATCCCTATCCAGCTGAATTCCTGAGACCAGACAAAATCCAGGTCTCCTACTCCTCCGCCATCTTGCTCCGCCCCTGTGGTCTCTGCTTTTTATTTTTTATTTTTTTATTTTTATTTTTTTTTAAGATTTTATTTATTTGACAGAGAGAGACACAGTGAGAGGGAACACAAGCAGGGGGAGTGGAGAGGGAGAAGCAGGCTTCCGCTGAGCAGGGAGCCCAATGCGGGGCTTGATCCCAGGATCCTGGGATCATGACCTGAGCCGAAGGCAGACGCTTTACGACTGAGCCACCCAGGCGCCCCTGGTCTCTGCTTTTTAGATTTAGATTTCTCCACTTGAAATTGGATGGGTAAGAAAGGCAAGCCTTTCATTGGGCACCTCGTTTTTTCAATATAGGAATGATTGGTTAAATCAACTCTTTCAGCCATGGGCACAAACTGGATGTTCCAATCAAAATGTTAACAAGTTTATAATTTAGTTCCTATATGGCCCCTTGTTTGTATTCCCACTATAGATTAGAACTTGGAGGAGGGAGGGCAGTTCCCTGGCACATGGGGCCCTCCCCCTGGGAACATCAGACCCAGAGGACACTGGGGAGTCACCTTCAGACTGCAGAAGATGTTCACAAGGTTGCTGGGAGCAGGTAGCAAACCCTGAGAGGTGAGTCCGACTGACAGAGCTCACGAACAGGACTTCAAAACATAAGTAAGAAGACTTTGCTGGGAACTATGTGGTTAGGCAGGGGCAAAAGCCAATGAAATGTAGGTTTTTCTATTATGATTAGTACCCCATACAGAGCCATCGACTGGTCAGGCCTTGGGAAATACAGAGTGTCACATCAAAAGAAAGCCAGGAGTAAAACTCATGGCAGATAGCCTGAGCTGGCCTTGTGATTCAAAAGGAGAAATTTGAGATGCTGAACTCTAGGAAACAAACTGAGGGTTGCTGGAGGGAAGGTGGGTGGGAGGATTGGGTAACTGCGTGATGGGCATTAAGGAGGGCATGGGATGTAATGAGCACTGGGTGTTATAGGCAACTGATGAATCACTAAATTCTATCTCTGAAACTAATAAAAAAAGAAAGAAAAAAAAATGAGTGAATTGTTACGTGAGAAGCAAAGCCTTGTGTAAACAGTGACCCTGACTTCTCTTGGTGAGAGAATGAAGTTTGGAGATGGACAGATCTGAGTTCAAATATCAAATCTCCCATCAGGAGCTATGTGGTTAGATGCAGGTGCAGGCCCCGTGAGCTCTCTGAACACCCTTTCCTAGAGAAAATTTGAGCTCTGTAATCACCCTCAGCCTTCTCTGAACATTCTGGTAACCACAATACAGGTAAATACCTTGACATTGCATTCTGTGGGAAATTATAGTAAATGAGAAATCTGGTGTATGAGAATTTTCATTTTTATTCTTTAAAAAAAAATTTAATGTCACATAACATTACTGGATCAGATCACAGACTTCAGAGAAAATCATAGAAAAATCCTAAGTGAAAGAAGACTGATTTGCATTTGAATCTCCACTGTGCTGCTTTTAAGTTATAAGACAGGTTGAGTTAGATAAGAAATTCAGTTAGCTCATCTGTAACATGGGACAAATAACACCCAGATTAAAATCCTGAATGCTATGATCTAGCCTCATCTGAGCAGCTAATGAGCAATAACCTTGTGTAGCTCAAGCCTTCGTTTTTGCTTCTGAACAAAAGAGATCGAAATATCCAAAGGCAACGTCTGGTTATAATGTTTGGTGGAACCAAGGATAAAGATTTTTCTTTTCTGCAAGTGATTTAATCTGGTTTACCTGTGGGAAAGCACTAAAGGCTATCATTTTGTTTTCCTTAGTTGAAGCTATTAACTGTAATTGCTTTCGTTAATAATACTTTACTTATTATAATAATCAAAACTCAATTTTTGTACTTATACCCTGGAGCCAGCTTGCAGAGGCACAATTTATAAATGGATGAAAAACAATTAATAACAACTGGAAAGAGCATTAATGATCTTATCAAAAAGTGCTACATAATCTTCAATTGCAAAACACACACAACACATATACAAAAGAGCACTTGGCCTCAGCTAGTGCTGTGGGCTCCCCTCATATTGACCAAACACAGAGTATTTCAATAGTGGAAAAATAATACCTCCGAGGACATTCTCCTCTGGGCTTAACAGGGGATGTTTCTATTAATCTACTAAAGGTCAGTGCAGCCTATTACAGTTCCTGTGGGGTGTGAGCCTTCAAAGAGAGAAACCACAGTAATTTAAAGAGGAAAATATTCCATTTTCTTCCCACACCAGCGGTCCCTCACTGTGACCAGCAAGGTAGTCTGTAATAAGACTACTCCCACCCTGTCATACCAGGCCACCTCCTTGCCCCTGAAACACCCCTTTCACTCCAGACCCCACTTCTGTTACTGAGACATGTCGCAATGTTTTCTGTCGAGAGTCTTTCATTTACTCTCTCTTTTGCCTGCAGTAATGTTTCCATGAAGGCCTCCTTCTTGTATTCAGATCTTAGCTCTGAGATACCTCCAGCTGACCCCCTTCCCAATGCTGCTCTCAGAAAGCCAGTCACTCGTTGGTACAGTGTCTATTACTATCTGAAATTACTAGATTACTCAATCAGTGTCTTGTTTACTACTGTATTCCCAACACCTCGATCAGGGCCAGAATCGTAGCAAGTAAATACTCAACAAATATCTGTTGAATAAATGGACTTAGATGAATTAATGAATTCTCACTAGCTGTTGGGGCAGAGTCAATAATTACTTTCTTATGCCTTTTCTGTTGGGAGAACATCACTTGCCAATGGTTCTTTCATCCCCTGCACCCTCTCATTCCACCCACCCCCTTTCTTTTCCCTCTTACCCATACTTTCTCATTAACAGCATAGGCTCAGGTGTCCAGAGCCTATGTTTGACTTTAGACTGCACTTGGTTGTAGCCCATGAGGACAAGTGTTTGTAGGCTAGGCAGATGCCTAGTATTCGTCACCAAGTGAGAAAAAAATTTGAATAAACACTTCTGACTTTTCTACTTTCTAGTTGAGTGATATCAGATGTTACTTAACTTCTCTAACTTCATTTTCTTCATAAGGAACAATTTAAAAATACCATTTGTCAAGTGGGGTTATTGCAAGGATCAAATGAGGCCATATATGTCCAGAGAGAGTAAGCTTTCAATAAATGATAATGGAGTTATTATTAAAATATCCTCCATTCATAATTAAAATATAATTAGCTTTGATCTAATCATTCTGTTTGGATATGTCCATCCCTGCTTCAGTGTATGGCCTCTCTCCCAAGGAACCAGGCCACCAACAAAGAAACATCTTCCTTTTCCAGCTTTGAAGGTGTACAGATCTCCTCTGAGCTGGGGTTCTAATTCCTAGGCCAGTTGTAACCTGAAGCAGGAACTTGAGAGGACCTCAGCATTTGGAGTTGGGGCTTGGAATGTCACTCACTCTCTCTGGCCACTCTAACCAGCTTCCCAAGACCCAAGACTTTCCCCATCAGCAGGGCCCCCATTCTGATAATGGATATTTACTTCCCCCACCTGCAGGGCCACTGTTCTGATAATGGATATTCTTACTTTGATTTTGTGCATTTGCATCCTTATCACATAAGACTTCTTTGATGCCAAGTCTGAACGAGTCTCATTAAATATTGGTTCAAAAAAACCCCCATCATTTCTTTATCTGTTAGCTCTTATCATAAATCCAGATGCAAAACAAGCATCCAGACCTCAAACCCAGTATAAAAAGTAGCTGCAACTTCACACATGTGCATAAGTCACTGGCACTGAGCTGCTTCTGCGTGTGCACACCATCCTGCACGGGCCTCCCTGGCTGTCTTAGAATACACTTTGTCTTTCTGCACAGGGCTAAGGCTTCAATATGCTTCAAGCTTCAAAACAGGCAGTATTCCCTTTGTGGAAACTTCAAAGTCTCAAAGAAGGCAAGCAGGACCCTCTTCTACACACCTAGAGCTCTTCATAAATTCTTTCATTTGACATTTTTGTTTTTAGAACCTACATGTGGTGGGCACTCTTTTAGACATTAGTTGTACAGCTTTGAACAATAAAATAGGGGCACCTGGGTGGCTCAGTCCATTAAGTATCTGCCTTCGGCTCAGGTCATGATCCCAGGTTCCTGGGATCCAGCTCCACATCAGGCTCTCTGCTCAGTGGGGAGCCTGCTTCTCCCTTGCCCTCTGCCTACAGCTTCCCTTGCTTGTGCTCCCTCTCTGTCAAATAAACCAATAAAATCTTTAAAAAATAACAACAAAATAAAAGAAAACAGGTAAAAATTCCCATCTTCATAAACTTTATGTTATGATAGGGGAGAAAGACAATAAGCTAGAAAAATAGGTAAAATTAAAAAGAAAGTTTACATAGTTTCTGAGCAGAAAGGCAAAGCAGATAGGGAGCTAGGAGATGTCCAGGGAGATGTAATATGATATAAAGTGGCCTGGAAAGCATCCCTGGTTACAGTGGCATTTCTGTAAATATCAAAAGGAAGGGAAGGGTGAGCCATGCATATCCCCATCTTATCACTAAATACATTATAGTAATGTCATCTACTCATGTTCCATTTACTACCAGTGCCATCCCAATGTAAGTCCTCAAAAGGGAGGGTCATGTGTACTCATAATCCCATCCCCAGAACTTAGCCTAGGACAGAGAATATATTACGTGCTCAACACAAATATGCGGACTCCACTGCTGTTCTGTTGATTGTAGCCAAGAGCTAGGTCCTGCTTCATCTTGGAATACTTTCTAGGTATGCCCACCCCCTGCCTCTCTTGGCATTTCTATATATGAATCGGATTTCTCATCACTGGGTTTCACGCACCTTGTTGGGGTACAGGGTAGAAAAACATTACTGGAAATATAACTCACTGGACAAAATGTATCTCCAGTGCATCTTCTTTCTGTGGTTGGAAAGATCAATTTGATAAGCTGTAAAGAAGTGAGAGTTACTTTCAAGGATCATGCTTCTTAATACTTGATCATCATTAAACTATGCATTAGTCCATTCAGGCTGCTATAACAGGATGCCATAGAATGGGTGGCTTAAACAACAGGCATTTATTTCTCATAGTTCGGGAGGCCAGAACATCCAAGATCAAAGTGTCAGCAGATTCAGTTCCTGGTGAGGTCTTTCTTCCTGGCTTGTGGAAAGCTAATTACTCACAGTGCCCTCACATGACAGAGCAAGAGAGAGGGAGAGCTTTGGTTTCTCTTCTTTTTATAAGGACACTAATTCCATCATGGAGGTTTTCCCTTAAAACCTCACCCAAACCTAATCACCTCCCAAGGTCCCCATCTCCAAATACTGTCACTTTGGGGGTTAGGACTTCAACATGTGATTTTGGGGGTACACAAACATTCAGTCCATAACAAACCACCTTGGGAAGATAACTGTAAATGATTATGATTAAAAAATGTATCACTCCTAATCTTTCAGGGTTGTAAAGGAGTGAAGAAAAATGGAATAAGTGAAGCCCCTAGCATCACTCAGTTGGGCCAATTTATTACCTAACTTTGGGTCTTTGAAGTCAATACTTCATTCATTATCTACCTTAGAAAGCAGAGTGTCACATAAGTGGATTCACACTGAAAATAGTGTGAACCAGTCACTATTATAATAATGTTACTTAACCAAATACTATCAAATCTTAAAAGCACTCATAATAAGCAATGATTTTTTTTTTTTTCACTCACACATCAGCGGTCAGCTGGGATTCAGCTGATCGAGGCTGGTCTTGGATGCACTTGACTCTATGAGTTAGACAAGTGGCTACCCTAGAAATGTTCTCATGGGGAAAAGCAGGAGCACATAAAGGTAAGTCCAATTGTGCAAATGCGCTGCAAGCATTTGCACATTCTACCATCACATCTACTAACATCCAAGACTTCGGATGACCCTTAGCTGTCCAAGACACATCAAACCCAAAATCAAGGTGCAGGAAAGAATACCCCACCCACCAAAAGACTGTGGCAAAGGTGTAGAGGTATAATAATACTGTAGAATAATGAAGAATTGGCATCACTAATTCAACCTACCACATAATTGATATCATTTTAAGGGTTCATCCAATAGTTATAATGCTTGGGGTCAGGTATTTGAAGACTAAATTTAAGTAATAACACAGTGAACTCTGTACATTTCCAGGTGCTTGCAATTTACTTATATACAACTACATTATAGTTTATTTTTTAGTATGGCTAAGATTTCTTAGACTTTCTAAAAACTTTTAATCTTTTTATCATGGAGGCGATATCATACTATGGAAACGATGTTAGTGGGAATTCAAACACCCAGGATCCAGTCCTGTATCTGCCACTAATTAACACTGAGACTATCAGCAAATTATCTCAAGTTCTTTTGACCATGTTTCCCTTTTCTGTAAAATGAGAGCTTGGACTAGGTAGTTACATTTCCTTCCATTTCTTCAACTGCATGAGTGCATGTTTACTCACATGGATGTAGACCAATAGACCTTGTCTCATCTTTCTTTTTTCTTTTCATTTTAATTTTATTGTTGCAGCATATTAAGAGTTCCCTGCACCAAAAATGCATTTGAAAAATAAAATGGGGGTCTTGTCTAAGGTCACGGACAGCATTTAAACATCCCTTGGGTGGAACCAGAGTGAAATGGGTCATGCACTGTCAAATGCGGAGGATCCCTGACCAGGAGATAAAGATCACCCATGATCCTGAAGTTCAAACTGTGTCCAGAACAGAGAGATTTGCAGAGTTGGAATGAATACAAAAACATGTTTATTTGTATCTCCTAGGTTTGCATGGAAATCCAAAGTACATTTTGTAAATGTGATGGTATTTGTCTTTCTGAAATCAACACAAATTGCATGTTTGTAAAGTTAATAATATCACATATGCTTCTTTCAGTGACATATCAGCAAACTGATTGCATGGAGCATTGCATGCATTTCTACCACACCACAGCTGAGGTCTGATTCAAGCTGGAGCCCCAAGTGACTATAAACCAAACAATTATTTTTTTAGTCCTAATGTGTTTGCTTCCTAATGACCCACAGCCTTAAACTCACACTGGGCAGGATGGCAAAACTTTCTTTTTTTATGCTCCAGGCCCCAACAGGGCAAGGCACATTCTGGAAGACTAGTTGTGGGTGACCAAAATGCAATTTAAAACATCAGCAGCCTTTGATCAGGGCAACTTGCTTACTTTTAATTGTTTCCAGAGTGCTTGTTTGAAAATTTGTAAGATTACACATCACATGCAATGCGAATTGACGGCTGAATTCACTGCCTTAATTCTTGGCTCAAAAAGGAGTTATGCTTATTTCAGTTACACTTAGGAAGCTGAGCTTTTGGCCAAGCAACATAAAGGTGATTTCAGTTGCTGTCTCTTCTCACCCATACCCAAAATAACAAGAAATGAACTGAGGGATCTTTTAGGAAAGTGTGAGGTAATTGGTTCCTGGCTATTTTTCTCCAGCTGTGCTAACTTTAATCAATTTTTTTCTTTCTTTTTTTTATGGTTTTACGGATGTTAGTGGATACGAATACAATAAAGCTGTCCCTTAACAAATTTGAGCAGTTAGAGCACAATCAGCAACAAAGGAAATTTTCTTAAAACCAGGTCCGTCAACATCCTTCAAAGCTGGGGGGTGAGAATCTGCCTGTCCTGGCACTAAGTAAATGAAGAACCACAGTGAGTGAGAGAAAAACTCCCTTAGTGTCTCATGCCCAACACTTTCTTCTTCTATCCCTTAGCATCTATCTAGGTGACCTCACACAAGTCCCACAGATTCAACAATGACTTTTGTGCAGATGACGGTTAAAGTTTCATTTCTAGCCTCAAGCTCAGTTCTTCAACCTACACTTCAGAGCACCCACCAGACATCACTGACCAGACGGAGGTCACACATGCACCCAAGTCCAGTGTAGGTAAGGACAAGCTGATTGTCTTTACCCACCCCACCTCCCATACCCAAACCCATCTCTTTCTATATGTCTAATTTTGTTAACGGCTCCAACATTCTACTATTCGAATCATTGCCAAGAACTTAGACATTATCTTCCACTGTTTCATGTCCCCTGTGTCCTACCTTCAATCTGTCACTAAGGCTTATTTCTTCTATACTCCCACCAACATAGTTTTTTTTTTTTTTTCTTCCCTAAATTCAACCTACTTTTCTGTTCACCATGCCCTGGAAACAGATTTCTAACAGGACCTTGAGGCTTCTAACTTGTGTCAATCCATCCTATATTTTAATGTCAGAATTATCTTCTTTGAACCCATTTGATTATGTCACTTCCAGGTTACAGTTAGGTAATACTGTCTATAGCCCAATGGCGAAATGCCTACACTCTTTTTTTTTTTTTTTAAAGATTTTATTTGTTTGACAGAGAGAGAGATAGCGAAAGCAGGAACACAAGCAGGGGGAGTGGGAGAGGGAGAAGCAGGCTTCCTGCCGAGCAGGGAGCCCGATGTGGGACTTGATCCCGGGACTCCGGGATCATGACCTGAGCCGAAGGCAGACGCTTAACGACTGAGCCACCCAGGCGCCCAAAATGCCTACACTCTTAAGCATGACTTAACAGATCTCCATTTGCCAGCCCTAGATTGTATCTTGAAACTTTCTTTCTCCCGACTATGCACCCTGGGTGGCAGTGATAAATTATTTGCACACTATTTGATATGCTCTCTAATCCATGGTTGCACCACACCTGCCTTTTCTCTTACTGGGAAGCCTGCTTCCTTCAAATCCTTACTTCATCTTTCAAAAATCTGTTCAAATGTGACATCTTTTCTGAATCCTTAAAACCCCACTGGCAAAGTCAAATATGCTCCTCTTTTGTGCTCTCACAGAATCTACTGGAAGCACGTTTCGGGGTGACCAACAGTCCCTGATTACATGTGACTTTCCAAGTTTTAGCGTAAAAAATCCTGCACGCAGGAAATTTCTCAGTCCCAGGCAAGCTAGATCAGTTGGTTCACCCTTGACGCAGTGTGTGGTCACTGTTGGCATGTGCGCCTCTCGTCCACCAGATTGTGAGATGCATGAAATCAATGAAATAGTCTAATTCATTTTTGTACCTCTAAAAGCTGGTACTGTGTCTGTAAAGTGTTGATTTAATAGTGGAATTAATATTGTAATGTTTTTCTCTTTTCTGTTTAACCCTCAAAATCTTTAAAGGATGTTGATATTAACTCCAGTTTTTTATACATGAAAAGAATACATCCAAGAGAAATTTAATGATCTTCCCAAAGTTACACGGGCAGATGACACACAGATGTTTTTCTGATTACTAAACTATGCTATTCCTCCATGAAAACTGAGTAAATCATTGACTGGGATATTCTGTGATGTGTTAGATTGAGTATTTTTCTACACACAAACTGATTTGAGGGAGGAAAATGATTAAAATCAGATAAGCAGTTAATTACCAGCCCTTCCACTCAATTAAATTTTGAAGTAGTTATTCGTTTGAATTAGACATCTTCAAACAAGATTAACTATGTAGATAGAACTAGTGCAACCAAAACAACAGAAAATGGAAATAAATGTTATTTGCAGAAGAACTAAAGAGATAATTTAGAAAATGAGACCACTGAGATTTTCCAGTTAACATATTTGTAAGTCTCGGTCACATACCTTATTTAATACAGTGGTTCTCAACTGGGAGAAATTTTGCCCCAGGAGACAACTGGCCATGTCTGGAGATATTTTCAGCTTTCATGATGAGGGAAGGGAGAGAGACCAGTGATGATGCTGAACATCTTACAGTACACAGAACAGCTCCCCACAACAAAGAACTTTCCAGCCCCAAGTTTCAGTAGTGGTAAAGTTGAGAAATCCTAATTTAAACTGCAAGATAGGTGAAACAAAGATTATCACATATATATTTTAACTAACTCTTTTATACGAAGTGTAATGTTAACAGAAGTTTCCACAAATGTGTTGAAAATGTTGTCCCTTGTTGAATAAATGCCGGTAATAAATGTTTATTTGAAGTAAGTGTTGAACTAATACAATCATCCCAGGAACAGGTCTTAGGTAGGAAGGGTTTTCATGTGACAAATAACTGCACCATTGCATCACAAATCCCATTATTTCTTTCCTCTCAACCCATGGGGGTCACTCTCATTTGATTTGGCATTAGTGAACAGTGAGTGAAGAAGGGTGCAGATAATTCATTCTGGTAACCAGAATCCAGTTATTATATATAATAATAAAACTAAATTAAAACTAATCAAATTATATATATATGATTAAATAGTATTAAATATACTATTGTATTGTATTTACTATATAATATATATTAACATATAATATATAATCATAGTATTCTGAAACTCTGGCTTGCTGGACTCTGGCTTAGCAAAATATATATAACTTTACTCAAATAGAAAACATTGTTTAAAAAATCCTATAATCCAAGCATTGAAAAGAAATGAAAGCATTTGAATACATTTGCTTTAGTTGGTAATTTGCAAAATTAAAAAAAATGTTTTATTATACTTAAAAAAACAGTTTTGAATCATGCTTTCTTTACTCAACATTATATCATGAAATCGCCTTCTAAAAATGTCATTTCACTATTGAACGAATTCCATCATATGAATAGAGCATAATTTATTTAATAAATCTCCTGAAGTTGGATATTTGGGATTTTTCCTCTATGTTTTGCTGTAATAAATAACACCATGATGAACATTCCTGCACATAAATCTTTAGCCCCTTCTCTGATTATTTACTTGGGATAGATTCCATGAACTAAAATGTTGGGGTCAAAATAAAGCCATTTAAGGTTTAGGGTTTCAGTGATATAATCCATAAAATAGAAATAATAAACCATGGCCTCTCCCTAGTCCATAGTATAAAAGAGTCATGGAACAGCGATTTATTAACATAAACCACAGACCAGACATCTGACTATGAAGTTATCTCTACATGTGCAAATATAGGTGGGGGGCAGAGAATACACAAAGGCCCTGTTAGAGAAATAGACTTGTCCACGTTTATTTTTGCTCTGGTTCAAAAGCTATGAGTCATACGACCCCCTTTTCAGATATAATGTGGCAAGCAGAATCTTCTGAAGAGAGCTATATGTCTGATGCCTACTTTTCCCAAAGGTAGAGCAAAGAAAAATGCATTTCCAGCTCATACTTACTGTAACATGCATGTTGTATATCATTTGGTACTAATTTAATGAAAATTTAGCAAAATTATCCCAGACACTGTGCTATCTTTACATTCTTTATTGCACATTTTGCTTCTGACCTTAGAACATTTCTGAAGTAGGTATTATTTCCATTTTACAGATGAGGATCTTGAGGATCTGAGGATGTTAAGTAAACTGGCCATATAAATGGATTAATAAGTGAAAAATCTAGTATCTAATCTCTCATCTTTATGACCCCTAAGCAATTATTCTTAAACTCAATACTGACCTTCATGTGTATAATATTCATAGCTCCGCATATGGATCTACTAAATGTAATTATATAGGTACAGAGAATTAATATCTTCTTTCCCTCTATTTAATATGCTTCCAAGCCTGACTATATCTATCACTGCAGCCCATCAGACTGCACTAGGCCTTCTCCATGGGCTTTACAAAGCAGATTTCACCCAATCTTGTTTATGGTGAAGTCATCCACCCAAGGAAATACACCAGCATTCCCTCTTCAGAGGCTTCACTGCTGGATGAGGACTTAAAGAATGGTGTTCCTTTTAGGTTATAGCCTTGGAAACATGGTGCTGTTCTTCATTTCTCTCTAGGACCCTGCATGTGTAAGGAAACCATTTGCAATAACCTGGGGTTCATTGTCCTGAGAATAAGAAACCACCACCCTGTGAGAATGCTTTCAAGTGCAGATTGTGCACTGGCTGCCAAATGTAGAGAAACTATGTGGGGTCTGAGTTTCGGATTTTGTTATTGATTTTATTTTATTTTATTTATTTATTTGACAGAGGGAGACACAACAAGAAAGGGAGCACAAGCCGGGGGAGTGGGAGAGGTAGAATCAGGCTTCCTGAAGAGCAGGGAGCCCGATGCAGGGCTCCATCCCAGGACCCTGGGATCATGACCTGAGCCCCAAGGCAGATGCTTAACGACTGAGCCACCCCAGTGCCCCTTGCTTTTGACTTTTTTTAAAAAAATCGTTTGCACTCAAGAACTCCCTTTCTTCTGAATTTGTCTTTCAAAGTCTTTTTTCTGGCCAAATATAAAATAGGGATGTTTTCTTTTCTTTTTCCTCCATTATTTCTCTTCAATCCAAGATAGAGGTACACTTCCCAGCTCCCTCCCTTCTACATACCCATCCATTTGTCACTTGGGGTGGGGGGTGGTTTGTTTTTCTGACTGAGTTCTTTAGGCTCTCCCCCATGATCCACATTCATATAGGACATAGTGACTATGTTTTTTGGATTTATCTCCTGATTGTACACACTTTCTCCCTTAGTAAACAATTTTCACACATCTAATTCAACTAATCCTGGTTTCTTCTCACATCTTTAGAGTCTTTCCTAAGTCATTCCCTTTCTTTCCTCTTTGACTCACCCATCCTCCCCATGGAATCTAGGTTCCCAAGTCATTATTTTCTGAATATCATGATTTGGCCTATAATAGATGAAATATGGGCACTTTATAAATGCTGTATTTAAAACTCCTTGGATAACTCTAGCCTCCATTAACATGTAATCAGTGAATATAAACATATCTAAATATGTAAACATTCTCCTTAACCCTTAAAACAGATATTCAGACTGTAATTGTCACTTATATTTAACACTTCCCTAGTGCCTACCATATGGCAAAAAATGTGCTAAGTATTGGCAATGCAAGTATCCATGGACTAGGAATCACATCCGATAAGGTGATGGGACCAGCCCACGATCATCAACAGCTAGGACTTTATAGATGTGGCCTTGGATCTCATTTGGGCTTTTAGAAACATCCACTACAATCACTTTCATGCCAGAGTACATTCTCCCTCTCTGTCTTTTCTACCTGTTCTCCATAGTGAAATCCTTGAAAACACAGTTTACACATCACCTTTTTTTGAAGTCTTCCTCTGCCATTATCCCTCCATCAGTAAGGGCTACCTACATCTTGCTCTCTCTAACAGCATATGGCTCTAGTAGAGTAGTCATAGTATTGCATTAGGAATATCTAGTCCCTGTCAGCCTTCCTCACCGTCCTCATTGTCCTTACTCATTTTGTACCTACCTTGTCTGGGAACATGATGTCTGATAGACATTTTCTTGGATGAATTACCTGATATACAAGGCTCTGAATTTGAAAGCTCCTGAAGAAATTGCAGTTATAGTCTCTGCTTTTTGGATTCAGCACAAGATCTGTATCTTAGTCTGTTCAGGCTGCTATAACAAAAATATGGACAGGGTTGCTTCAGTAACAAACATTTATTTCTCATAGTTCTGGAGGCTAGGGATCCAAGATCAGGTGTTGGTAGATGCAGTGTCTCGTGAAAGCCCATTTCCTGGTTCACAGACCACCCTCTTGCTATGTTCTCACATGGAAGGATTAGGTTGCTTTCTGGGGACTCTTTTATAAAACACTAATCCCATTGTTAAAGATCCATCCTTATTACCTAATCACCTCCCAAAGGTCCCACCCCCAAATACTATCACATTTGGGGTTAGCTTTCAAGATATGAATTTTGTGAAGGACACAAACACTCAGTTCATAAGCAGTCTGACAAAAACAAACAAAGATAAGCCCCTCATACTCCAGGTATTGGGAGTTAATTGAGATTATATAGTTGACTTATCTATTCAGCCAAAACAGTTAAATAGCTATGCTTGGTGCTGATTTCTTTGGATGCCCCATGAATGATGCTTAGAAATCTTCCTTTGTTTTCTAGTTTAGTGAGCTGATGACTTTGGTAAGTAAGGCTATGAAGTCATCTATCCTGGGGTAGAAGTTGATGGCATGATCCCAGGCAAGTTAAATGGACTGATTCAGTTTTGTTTTTGTTTTTGTTTTATTAAATCTATAAAATGGGATTGATATTATTTCCCTCCATTCACAGGGTTTTTGAGTGTCATATGAAACAAATAAAACAGGTGACATCTTAGCTGTAGAAGGCAGAATAATGGCCCCTCAAAGAAGTCCTCAGGATCTGTGAATATGTTGCCTTCACAAGAGGGACTTTGCAACATGATTAAGGTTAGAGACCTTGAGATGGGAAGATTATCCTGGTTATCCAGGTAGGACCAATCTAGTTATAGGAGTTCTTGAGAGAGGAGTAGCCTCCCAAAGCTACTCAGAAAGAGAGGGAGCAACAGAAGAATGGCTAGAGAAATATCACATTGCTGGGATTGAAGATGGAGGAAGGGTGGCCTCTTAAAGGTGAAAAAGGCAAAGAGACTGAGTCTTCCCCTAGGCATCCAGAAAGGAATGGAGCCTGGCTGATTCCTTGATGTTAGCCTGTTGAAAGCCCTGTCGGACTTCTCACTAAGTATAATATATTTCTGTTGTTTTAAACCACTAATTGTGGTAATTAAATGTTTATCCTGGCCTTATTTAAATGCTGCTTCATCATATGGACTTCTAATGAAAACAAGAAGGGCAGGCACTTGAAGCTTATAAAAAGTCCATGAACTATATTTTTATCTAGGCTGACTATTCAAGTGAACAATTGCTTGAGTTAATGGAGTGAAGACTTGCTCAATGACCATTGCAAGCACTCTCTCTCATGGTTTGCATTAGGGATTTGCAAAAATTTGTAGCTTCTGAAGGGCTTAATGTTATGCAATAGATTAAGTGATGAATATTAAACTCCAATTATTCCCATTATTCATTCACTTACCATTCTGCAAATACCTGTTGAGAATTTAACCAAGGAAAAAAAGCATTACAAATTGAAAAATGCACTTAATAAACCCCTTCTGCCCTCATGGAACATCCAGACCAGTAAAACACAAATAACCAAAATGTAATCATCTGAAAGTCTTACTCACCATTGACATTCCAGGTCTCAACCCAGTCCCTGGCACATAGCAGATGCACACAAAGTAATTGGGGAGCTTTGTTGAATTGACTGTCATGTATGCCATAAAAAAATAATTCGATAATTTACCAAAGGGACAATAAGCAAAAGCTTCATAGAAGAAGTATAATTTTAAATATGTTTGGAAAGATGAGTAGGAACTGAGAAGGAAAAATTGAAGAACTTGGCCAAGGTCCAAGGTCAAAAAGAAGGGAGAATGCTTAAGAAAAGCAGATAATTGAATTTGAAAGTCTAGATTGTGTAGGAAAAACACAAAAATGGAAAATGGGGCTAAAAAGTAAGCTGCAGGGGCTCCTGGGTGGCTCAATCATTAAGTGTCTGCCCTCTGCTCGGGTCATGATCCCAGGGTCCTGGGATCGGGCCCCATATCGGGCTCCCTGCTCCGCAGGAAGCCTGCTTCTCCCTCTCCCACTCCCCCCTGCTTGTGTTCCCTCTCTCGCTGTGTGTCTCTCTGTCAAATAAATAAATAAAATCTTAAAAAAAAAATAAGCTGCAGACACATCATAAGAATCCAGCTTTCCATAGAGAGTTCCAGGCTAGAAATCTGAAAAATGTTTCTAAGGAGCAACAACAAATGTTTCTTTAGTCAAAAAAATTGGACTGAATTAAACAAAGTTAAGCAAGTTTTTTCAATGCAATTTATTTTTAGGCCTTACAAAGCTAACGTACATTAGGCTTTTCTAGCAAAAGAAAATATGTCTGTATCCATTACTCAATAAGCACCTACCCCAAAACAGTGGCTTTAAGTCATGCTTTATGATTTCTCATGACTATGGGTTGCCTGAACAGTTCTGTGCTCACTCATGTATCTGTACTCAGCTAGTAGATGGGCTGGGGTCTGGGATCACCTGCATGGTGGTCCCCAAGCAGCCTTTTTTTCAGTTGTTTTTATTCTATTTTTTTTTTTTAACCTCAAGCTCCTTCACATGATGGCAAAAGTGTTCCAAAAAGGTAAGAGGGGAAGGTGCAAGGTTACTTGAGATACAGGCTTTGATAACACATGGTATCATTCTGTCACACTGTAGTGATCAAAATAAATCATAAGGCTAGCCCCAATTAAGGAGGTGGAGAAATAAATTACACCTTTTTAAGGGGAAGTGGTGTATTAGGGTTTGTGTCCCTCTTAAAATTCATATGTTGAAATGTAACCCAAATGTGATGACATTTAAGATGCTTCACCCTTTGGCCACTAATTGTAGGAAGTTTGTGTATTCTCTCTATAGCTTGTTTTTCTAATCTTGAACAAGTAGCTACTATCTATCTCCCAGGATTAGGGCAATTCTTCAGTAAGGCAAAAGATTGAATGTTTTTGTCCCCCTAAAATTCATGTTGAAATCTTAACCCCTCAATATGATGGCATTAGGAAGTGGGGCCTTTGGGAAGTAATTAGGTCATGAAGTGGGACCCTCATGAATAGGACTGTGTCCTTTAAAAAGAGACTCCAGAAAGTTCTCTCACTCCTGCGCCCATTGAAGACACAGCAAGAAGATGGCCATCTATGAACTAGGAAGTGGCCTCTCACCAGACACTGAATTTGCCAGTGCCTGATCTTGGACTTCTAGCCTCAAGAACTATGAGAATAAATTTCTGTTGTTCATAAGCCACTCAGTCTGTGTTACTCTGTTATAGCAGCCTAAACAGACTAAGAGGAATAACAATACATAAAGCACTAAATACAAGGTCATGAATCTTTTGAGTGTTTAAGACATGGTAGGTGTTGTTATTTCATTGTATGTATTACTATTTATTATTATTATAATCTTATATTCTACTATATCTCCTGATGTAGTTTATTTACCTAGCTGTTAAGCCAGATTAAGTTTTTCTTTCCAAAGTAACCTATATTCCCTTACCTTAAGGCTTGACTCATTCTGTTCCTCTGTATCAGATGCTCTCCTTTTCTTGTTTATGTACAAAATCTCTCCGTAATTTAATTCCCAGCTCAAGTGTCAATGCCTTTGTGATGTCTTCATTGAATATCTACTCACCCCCTAAATTCAGAGGTGACCTCTCCATCCCATGTTCCCACATACACTGCCTACACCTTGTCTTGGAAATACTTAGCTTTTCTCCCCTCAAAGGCCTTAAACCTTTGAAGATAGGATCCCATCACTCCATTTTCATGGATGTTTGGTGAATACATACCCTTATTTACCTAATTATAACAAGAACTGACTCTAGTCCAAGGAATAATTAATATGAAGGTCACTTCCTCTAAATCTATTCAAATCACAAATCTGATAAGACAAATGTAATGACTTCAGAAGGTACCTAAAGTGATACATTATTAGTTTAATGGAATTAAAAATGGAATAAAAAGAGTTAAGGTTAAAGGCACCAAAGCCTTGATGTTATGAGAAGAGAGCATATTATTAGGTAACTCAGGTTTTTATAATATAACAGGAAGCCCAAGGATTTGCATATGGTTAAGCTTAAACACCACTTACATGCTGTAACAAAAAGAGAATTAACTGTTTTTATCAAAACACCTCACTTCTTAAGCAATTTGCTTAATATGATTTGCATAATTTTTCAAAATATGCAAAATGAATTTAGTATCCATTATTCATGATGATCTCAAAAAGAGCTTTTGACAATTTGCTACTCTGATATTTTTTCTCATTTGTAATCCATATCTGAAAAAAAATTAACACTCAGAAGCTATAAAATACTAAGACTTGGTGATAGCAAATTCTCAAAGAATATGGGTTTTAGAGTCATCAAATATTTTCCTACAGGAGGTGCACATAATACACTTCATCCTTTAAATCCATCAGGTTAATTAAAATAAAATCATTGAGATGACTTTGATGGAAATAAAAAAGTCTCAGAAAGGGGAAAAAATGAAGATACTAAGAACTGGAGCAGCTTGAGAAATGGAGAATAAAGACTGGAAACCAGAGACCTGGTGCACCTTCTATGCTGGTAACTCTCCAGGTTAGTGTCCTTGTTCAAGTCATGATTCACTACTCCTGCCTCAAGTGCCCCACTTATAATAGAAATCCCAGTGACGTTTCTCCCATTTCAATATTCTAGGAAACTGCAGAATATTTCCACCAACCCCTTCCCACAAATTATGTGTGTGTGTGTTAGTGTGTATACACATAAACGGTAAAGACATTGGTAGTATCCTAAATGAGTTAGTTGTGGAGAAGTCTCAAATTTTCATTTGATTTCTGTTTCTTCCTTATGAAAAGGTCTGAGGAAACACATGAGTTTTTTAAATTATCTTTCTGCCTAAGTGACTTCTAAAAATAATTCATAGGCAGACTGGCATGGGGGAAGGTGCCTCAAAGACCCCAGTTTAAATACCTGGTTAGCTACTTCTAGAATCTTGACTTGAGTTACTTATTTCTCCTCTAACTTTATTTACTTCTTTGTTAAAATAGAGCTCATCAGAGGCAGGCTTATCATAATACCCATGAAGCATATGTTTCAAGGCCTCTTTTGCATGAATTCATCTGTAATGGATTGAATGGCGCACATCCCCACACCCCCAAAGATATGACCAAGTTGTCCTAATCTCTGGAAACTGTAAATGTGACCTTATTTGGTAAAAGGGTCTTTGTAGATGTAATCAAGTCAAGGATTTTGAGAAGAGATCATCCTGGATTACCTAGGTGGGCCCCAAATCCAATGATGAGTGTCCTCATAAAAGTCACCCAAAAAAGAGAAACACAGATAAAGAAAAGATGAAAGCAGAGATTAGAGTTGTACAGCCATGAGCCAGAGGACTCCTGGAGCCACCAGAAGCTGGAAGAGTCAAGGAAGCATTCTCTCAAGTGCCTTCAGAGAGAGCATGGCCTTGCTAACACTTGAGTTTATACTTCTGGCCTTGATGGTTATGAGAGAATAACTGTCAGTTGTTTTAAGCCACCAAGTTTGTGTGAATTTGTTATGAAAGCCCTGGGGAACTAATACACTTCCCAATGACCTAGAGGGACATGAGCAATGTGTTCACAGATTTTATATTTTGTAAACACTTTCTACACTACTTTTCCCCTCGGTCACAATTTCACTTATGTCAGATGATAGTGGAGTGGCCACAAACATTTTTCTGGGTCCAGCTAAGGCAAAGTTGACATGGGGAGACCTATAGTGGGGGATTGGAGTGATATGTTTATGTGGTTTCACCTAGTTACCATATTACTATTTATCCTGATGTAGAAAGGCTTCCAGGAATGCTCATACCACCTACGGTGTTGACTTAGTGACATGTAGAACAAGTACAGAGGTCAAGGGTCATAAGGATCATGTGCTATGATGCCCTGCACTCTATTTGGGAGTATTCAGAAATTGGCAGAAATAATGTTTGAAATGCACAGAGCCAGAAGCTAATATGGGGAAAATTCTCCTAATCATCAGACACTTAAAATTAGAACCAGAGAAGTTATCGTTGATGCTTAATTAAAATGGAAGTTCACTGCTGACAGAAACACTCTCTGTTGATACAGGGTCTACAATTATAATTATCTGATTTAATTTTTCTTTCATGGCAAGTATCTAATGAAATAGAATTGATCAGAAACCCTTTGTTTTTAGAGCACAAATCTGTAGAAATACTACAAACTGTGAGTATATCGATGTCTGAAGTCATACATCTACGCATCCTGGCCTCAAGAATAAGAGAAAACGTATTTGACCAACTATGTTCTAGGAAAGACTGATTAAATTTATATTATTTTTATAGAAAAAAGATATCACAAAAACTATTACATGAAAAGGTGATCAAATAATATTCTTCCCCAAAATGCCGGAACAAGAACTGCCTTATTGAGGTGTGTCTGGCATTTCATTGATAAAAATATTGTTATTCTTTATCTTGATTCACTATTATATGTAGTATTTGTCAATTTTTGTGATTTTATTATCATTATAAATATTTGCTTTTATATCTAAGTTCATATTCATAATTTAAAAATTATTTTTTTAAAGAAAGTCACTGACATTTTATAAATTTATATATTTGTGTGTGTATTTATATGTACATATACATAAATACACACATTCAATGTGTGTGTGTGTTCTGCCAAGGATCTGACTTGAGTTAACATATATATTCTAAAGTTTTAATGCACATAGATAAAACATCTAGCACAATCATGGCTTACTGCATGGCAACTATGATTACATCCTTAATTCTAATCTGTACCATAGTTAATGTTTGCCTCTAGAACAAACAATTCACATGTAACCAACTTGTACTAAAAGATACAGTTGGTTTTCTAGAAGATACAGCAAAAGCAAATAAAAACAAAATGATTCTAGAATTATACATTTACTCACTAGACATTCAGAAAGCATGCACTTTATAACAATATGCAATATAATATATAAAAATTTTAACTGATCACAGCTTTCCAAGCAGATAAACAATACCAAAGCATGTTTTAAACTCTACCACACAATCTGGAAGAGATTCAGATTGTATGAGGCATGACGTTTATATAATTTGGGATACCTAATTTAAGATAGAAAACACAAAGACAGGAATTGATAATTAGATTTGACACATGTGAACACTTCACTAGAGCCCTTCTTTGGTCCTCAGAAGGAGTCCTAGAAGAGAAGAACCCTGGATTTTAAGCTCCGTGAGCTACCTAGTAAACCTACTTCTGTCTACAAGACAGGGCCAATGAGGGTGTGATGAAATAGACACTCTCATGCATTTCTCGTGTCTTTGGAAAATTCATCTCAATTAAATAAACCAACATGCTCAAAATATTTTTATTTCTAAAAATATTTCTATTCATTTCAATGACATCAGTAAAAATGTAGAATCACTTATACAAAATTAAATACCTTTTCATACATAACTACTTCACCAAAGAACTCATAAAAATTGAAAATAAGGCTTAAAAAGATTTTCTAAAACTCTGGAAAGTTTTAGGGAAAACATCAAACTCAGAACAGGCCTATCTGGCATGGTCTGAGCTATTTCCCATGCATTTGTAGCAAAAGTGGAAGAAAGAACAAAATCCTAACAATTGTCCTCTTTTAATAAACACTATTGGTGTTTTTTCCTTTTCTTATATCTGTATTTTTCTAAAACAAGGATGTATTACATTCTCAGTGAAAATTTTATACAATAAATTTTTGAACTTTTTGAGTGATCATAGGAAAACAATTCTTAAATAAAAGCTTGGTTTATCAACCAGAAGTATCTTGAAATTCTCAAAAGAAAAATTTAATTTTAACTTCCTTTACTGTATAAATCAATTCACACTATCCAGAATTTTTTTTTCTAGGCTGAGATGACATTTGACTTTGGAACAAGTAAACTTCGATGAGGTCTCATAATTCCTAGAAGCCCAATGCAACAAAGGAAGTGTGCTGAGAGACTGACTAGCAAACCAGAAGCTTCCTTCAATGCTGGATGCTGCCCATGTCCTCCCTTCATTCAACACACCTCTGCAGAGTACCCTCTGGAGGGCTCTTCCAGTTGTATTACTTTTCACTTTATCAGGTCTTGTCATTAAAATACAACAACTCAGTTGTTTCTTGGAAGTATAAAAATGGACAATGGAATAACAACCAAACAATTTTCCACATTGAAAATAATTTCTTCAGCCCACAACTTCAGCTTTGTTGTGTGTTGAAACTTATTTAAAACTCTCCCGTGTGAAAGTTTGGCGAAATCCAGCCAAGGTGCCCTGATTTCAAATATCGGTTGAGTTGTTTTCTGACTGTGTGACCCGAGATGGTTCATTCAACTGCTTTTAAATTAAATTTTGCTCATCTCTAAAAGGAACACGAATGAGTTCTGCAAAGGATCATGATGCAGTCTAAATGAGATAAAGTAGTAAAAGTGCTTGATGCAATAACTTAGTGATAAATCATATTATTTTTTACTAGCTTGCACAAGATAATAATGAGCTACCCATAACATTTTTGCTAAATTTATTTATTTCCTAAATGGGAACGGCTTGCAGAATATGGAGCGGTTTCCTGGGGACATCTTTCTTTCCTATGTTTTTATGTGCCTGTCTTTCTCTCTCTCTCTCTCTTTTTTTTAAATCTCTCTCGCTCTTCCTCCATCCTCTGCTTTCATCTTTTTTGTACAAACACACATAAACACTCATTCTTGGTCTTACTATTCTCTTTGACTCCAACATACTCTATGCCCCTATCAGTCTTTCTTTCTTTCTTTCTCTCTGTCTCCCCCGCCCCTGACACATATGCATACACACACTCACTCACATCCACTCACACTCACATTCAAATATGATGAATAGAGAGACAAGGATCGAATGACAGTTTCAGCTTACTTTTCCTAGTCTTATTCTATTCTTCAGCTTATAGAAAGAATGTTCTGGTCCCAAGCCCTTGTGAATAAAATAAGCCCATATGAGTTTTAAGTGAAAATGGACCTTTAGACTGTCTTTGAACATTCAACAATTAGGATGGTCTACTTCCTGGGACCAGCAGCGACAGCAGCATCACCTGGAAACTTGGAAATGCATAATCTCAGGTGCTACCTCTCTTCTGTGGAATCAGAAACTGCAGGTGGGCCCAGCAATCTGTGTTTTCACCACTCCCCCCAGTGACTATACACATGCTCGAGTTTGAGAACCGGGCTAGAAGAAACTCCATTTTCCCATACCCTCTATGGCAGATCATTGCTTAATGGTTCATCTTGCTGAAAAATGGATTTGCCAAAATGGTGACCACAATCAATGACTTATTAATTATACAATAGAGCCCTCTCAGTAGCTAATTTCAATGAGAAACTAATGAGGAGTCACATTACATTTGTTTTACCAAAACATGCAGAAAATTTAGGACAAATCTAATTAGAGGTTTTTGCTTACCATGATTGCCAAGAAAGAAACAAATATAAAGCAAACAAATAGGTAAAAGTCATTTAACTCTTTTGGCATTCAAACCGGGAAAACAATCAAAGGAGCAAAAACTTTTTATCCTCATATTACACATTTAGTGGATTCCAACATGTACAATCATCTTTGGAAATGAGATTTTGCATAATGAGATTTTTTTAAGAGGCTGTTTCTTTGGAATTGAATTCTAATCATTAATATTCTTTCAGCAAGAACAGATGGTTCAAATTTATATATCTACCCCACTCCTCAAAGGAAAGTAGAATGTAAGCTCCATGAAGACAGAATTTTCTTTTCTCTTCTTGCCCAAAGATGTATCCCAAGCACCTAAAACAAAGCTTAGCATAAGGCAGGCGATTAACAACTATTCATTAAATGAGTGATTGAGTAAAAACTGTATTTTATAAATTGTTCTTATCTCTTGTTTTTCCATTACCCAAAAAGCTGGATTCATGGGCTTTTCACCAGGGTTGTCACACAAGACCTGGCACTCGGAAGGGCCCCAATGCTTAGTCTAATGCTCTCTTGTTACCATCTTTTAGTTTTGAATAATTTATTTTTGAAAATGTGTTTTGTAAGGTTTGTGAGGTTCTAGGGGATCATGGAGTAAGGGCATGGCAGACAATATATGTAAATACGAATGCCCACTATTACTTGCCATTCCATTTGAAATTAGTGTTCACCATGCCCTATGGGCACAAAGTTCCCATGGATCCATGATGTGTGGGAGTTCAGCAAGATGCAGAGTAAGTATGAAGTCTGTCGCCTCTATCACTGAGTAAGCAGGACCCTCAGGACAGACCTGAGAGGCCATGTTTTTTATTCAAACCAAAACTCTTCTACCATAGAGAAGGCAATGGAGTTCTAGAAATGCAAAAGACCATGAAATGCCATCATGTCCTTTCTTATTGGTATTACTTCCCCATATCAGCCAACCCCTTATGATGAAAATTATGGCACAGAAGGAAAAGAAAAATAGGGTAACTTATAGTTTTAAGTTCTTTCCTACTCACTAGTGAGCTGCAGATAGTGAATATTGGCTGAATTTGCATGGATCAAAAAGTGAAATAAAACCAGTTGAGTTAGTTTGCATTGTACTTCCACTGTTCTGCATGTATAAGCTACAAAATACAGATTGTATAATTTCAGTGACTTAATGCATTATATTTTCATTTAAAACTGGCATTGTACAATATATAGATAAGAAAAATATATACTAATCACTTAAAATTGCAATTTTCTCTGCTTAGAATGGCATTGGATAGCAAATAAAAACCACCATACAAGTTGAGAGTGTGTGGAAGAAAAGAAAATTTTATATTTTAATACTTTTGACAAAACTTTTTTTCTTCTCTTCAAACAAGGGATGGTGCATTATTATGTTTCATATACTGGTCCTGACTATCCATAAGTCCTACAAACAGATCCACTTAATCAGTACAACTTTCTAAACAAGACAGTCTTTTCCCTAGTTTTTCATTTTCACATGTGTGATTTCTGCTGTCTGAAAGGCCAGTGTGGAAAACACCCAGTTTTAGAGCCAAACAGACGAGTTTTTATATCCTGACTGCTATTTTTAGGCATATGGCTTACATCTACCTCCTTACAGTTTTTACCTCCTTTACTATATGATGGAGGCTTGCTAGTACCTACTTCTTAGAGTTGTCAAGGGAATAAAATAAGATACTTTAGGGAAGTTAAAATAAGACAATATGTATAAAACTCCTCCTGTAAATGATTTCAGGGCCAGGCAAGAAGTACAGTAGGTTTGGCATCTTGGCATCAGCCAGTTGGTAATATTGAGAACCATCAAGACACTAGAGTGGCAAGCCTCACTTAAAGGAATTCCAATTTTACAAAATGCTTAAAGCATTGTATTTGACTTTATATTTCTGCTACAGTGGAAAATGTAAAAGACTGACAAATCCAAGTTTTGGCAACCATGTGGGCCAACTGGAACCCTCATGCACTCCTCGTGGAAATGTAAAATTGTATAACCACACTGGAAAGCAGCTATATGGTTTCTTTAAAAAGTTAAGAAATAATACATTATATGTTAAAAAAAAAAAAGAAGAAGAAGATAGCAGGAGGGGAAGAATGAAGGGGGGGAATCGGAGGGGGAAACGAACCATGAGAGACTATGGACTCTGAGAAACAAACTGAGGGTTCTAGAAGGGAGGGGGGTGGGAGGATGGGTTAGCCTGGTGATGGCTATTAAAGAGGGCATGTATTGCATGGAGCACTGGGTGTTATATGCAAACAATGAATCATGGAACACTACATCAAAAACTAATGATGTAATGTATGGTGATTAACATAACATAATAATAAAAAATTAATAAAAATAAAAAGCAAAAAAAAAGTTAAGAAATATGTTCATGCAAAATAAATGAAAGCAAATGTCCTTACAAAGATTTGTGCACAATGTTCATAGCAGCCTTATTCACAGTAATTAATGACTCCAATTGACTCAAATGAAGCAGCGAAATGTTTCTCAATTAAAAAAAAAAGAAATGAACTGCTGATAGTGGCACACCCTGGATAAATCTTACAATCATTTGCTCACTACAGAGCCAGATATCAAAAATTACATATTATGTGATTCCATGTATGTAGGATTCCAGAAAAAGTCGAACTAACCTGTGGTGGCAAAAAGACAGATCCATAGTCACCAGAGGCTAGCAACGGAGGATGAGCATGGTAGCTAAGGGCATGAGGAGAATTTGTGGGGAAATGAAAATGATCTATAGCTTGGTTTTGGCACTGTTTATGGAGGTATTTATATCAATACTTAACAAATTTTACATTTCTTATGTATGCAGGTTATCTTATGTAAACTAAATCTCAATAAAACACAAACAATTGAATGAGAAGACTGACAGCCAGTGGAAGAACTCATGGATTTACCCAAGGTCACCCTGCTGATCAGCACAAGAGCCAGTAAAAAACACCAACTTTCTGAATCCTAAGGACAGACAACAAAATTTTTGGGGGGTGCAAACAAATTGTATCTGTAGATTTCTGTTTGCAGGCTTACAGTTTACAACCTCTGGTGCAGATGGTAAATGAATTCGTGGGTTCACTTTACCACTTTTCTCAGATTCACACTTCTTCTACAACACCTTTATATGGAAACAATTTCTTCCTCAAGACCTACCAGAACAGTCTTCTCTTTGATCAAATCTTCTTCACCTCCTCCAGGTGGTTGGCCATGACTTTCTGGGCTCTTGCAGCACCGGGTTCATGCTTTTACTCTAGCTCATGTCATAGGTACTGGAGTCAAACTTCTTAAGTGTGAATTTTGGCTCTACTACTTATTACTGCAACACCTTGGACAAGTCATAACTCTTGGACTTCAACTCCTTTATTTATAAAAAGGAGAAAGTAATAAGGTTGTTGAGAGATGATAGAAGGTATGCAAAACACTTGGTATAGATCCTGGCACATAGTAGACAGAATTCAGTGGATGTTCCTTTTTTCATGGTCATTACCAACATTAACATTTTGGATTTCATCTGCTCATGTCTGCTCTCCCATTATTCTAGGAGTTCCCTCATGGGCGGAGAGTGTTTCTTGCTCATCTTATCCCCAGCATCTGCACACAAGTGCTCTGTAAGGGTCTGATGAATCAGTGAGTGGGTGAGTCAGAACCTTACCACCTATTCTCACTTCCTAGTTACTTGAGAGTGACTAATGGGAACTTAGTCGTGCTGACCTTCACAAGTGCTGAGGAAATATTTTTTTTTTCTTTCCTACTAAAGCAGTCAAGCTTAACCTTCACTTGTTAGACTCTCTGCCAAGAAGAAGGCACAAAACTGTAGTTCATCTAATTTATGAAGACATAGCAAAAGTAAAGGTCCCACAGAGATGCTTAGGGTATGGGGCTACTACAGCTAAAGCAGTGAACAACCTAGTAGATTCTCTGCACGTGAGTGGGATACCCAAACATCACACCAAAACACCAATGTCATGGTGGAAAAGGAAAGCAGAGTGTGTGTGGATCCTACTTTAGTCCTTTCCAGAGACGAGAATGATTTACCTTCAGGAAACAAGCTATGGCTCATGAAATGCCATTTTCAAAACACAACAAATCCAAGTTAGGTTAGGAAGTGATGTGATCTGAGGGAAGTAGTAGTAGGTGCTATGTACCCAGTAGGGGGGTAACTTAGGGGCAGGGGTTTTCAGTTCTCATGGTCCATCCCCAGAGAATGTTCAGGGTTTCAGTATTATTTTCCATAGACATGTGTACCTTTCAAATATTAATTTATTCAATGACTTCATATTTTTGTAAAAATTATAAAAGCAACATATGCCTATTGCAAAGCATGAAGAAATATATTGTTGAACATAAAGAGGATCCTCATTCGGAAATGGCCGCTGTTGAAATTGTGGTGTGCATTCCTGAAGTGTTCTGTAAATTTATTTTATGTAACAAAATAGAAGTTAACCAGGAAGTTCCCAGACTTCACATTTTCCATACCTATGAAAGAGAATTCTTTTGGAGGGCACCCATTTCTCCTTTCACCACTTTTGTTCAGCCCTTTGTGGAATGTCCTTCAATTTCTAGAGCAGCCCTTTGGACATGAGGTGTTCCAAATCAGTACAAGTGAGAGGGTTGCAAGAAGTTTTGGCTTGGAGTAAGCGAAATGTTTGAAAGGAGATTCTGAAGGATGAAGCCAAGGAAAAGCTGGGATGTGTGTAGGAAGAGAATGAAAGAGAAAGGGAGCTTTAAAAATGTTAAGTGGTATGACTAATCTTTATGGTGTTTGGAAAAATATGGAAAATATTTGAGTCATTGAAAAATTATTTTTTTTGGTTTCCAGACTGTGTTTCCTTGAGTTATGGTTTATAACAGTTGCTGAGGCAGAACTGAGTGTCAGAGTAACAGCTCATTAATGATATAAAAGTAGGTATCAGTGTGAATATAGAAATAAGCACAAATGCAAGCATAAGCATGAATATAGGATATAGAATATATATTCATATAAGTATCACTGTTAACATTAGTAAACCTTGGATACAAAGAGGTAGAAAATGGAGAGAGATTTTAAACCAAATCATATTAAAGGAGCTTTTCTCAGTAAACATAAAATGAACATGGTTCCATATCAATAAATCGTTCAGTTGAGATTTTTTTTTTTTCATTGAAGAATCAGACATCTACACAAAGCAGCACAATTGAACAGGATTCTATTAAAATACATGGAAAAATAAGGGAGTAGAAACACAATAATTTTTTGTTAACAGGAGGTCCAAGCCTCATAGAGATTGAAATTGGAGAATTGTCTGGATTCATAGCAGCCCTGGGATGTTAGCACTCAGAGCTGTGTGAAATGGCACCAGAATGGCGAGGTATGAGTTGGCTACAAACTGTCTTTTCTTTTTTTATTCCAATCAACTATAAAATATACCCTTGTTTCTAATTTAAATTTCTAAGATAGATAGGAGAGAGAGAAAGAGAAGCTGCCTAATCTATGAATCTGATTGTGCTGGATATTAACTATCACCTCAATTTGAGAACAGAATTTGTCACATAAAGTCATGGCAGAGAGAGCTGGCAGCATAAGTATACGTCATTGCCCTGGGCTGAGGGGATAAGGGGAATATGGTTACAAGATACTTGTATTGCTCAGGAACCCTTGTTGCAATTGAAATTAGAAAGGAGAAAGGGGATTTACCAGCTCACATATCTTAGGAGTTCATGGATAGTCAAGGTACAGATATGGCTGAATATATGTGGTCAAATTATATCATCAGGAATATATGTTGGCTTTCATTTCCCAGTTCTGCTTTTACCTGTCTTTCCATCATTCCTTCAGGCTTTTCCCTTGTGGTGACAAAAAGAGCCACCAGAAATATTAGACTTTCAGTTTATCAGAGGAAAGATCCACATAATGAGAAGAGATTGCTTCTTTTCCTTTAACTATAGCAGAATATCAATCCTTAACTCTGACTCACCCAGTTTGATAGGTTATACACACACCTCAAAGTCAATCAACATGGCTTGAAGAATGAGGTAATCATATTAGTCAAGTTGGGATTCTAGACATGGGTTAGCTTCACCTAAGCCAGGTGGGTTCAAAGTCAGGGAGATGCAGTTAATGAATACTGGACAAGGATAATCAGAAAGGAAGCAGGTGCACTCAAACTGGACAGGTGCAGTATGATCATGGACTATTGACAAAGGTGTGGACAGTACTTAGTAAAAGTAACAACAATGGTGTAATGTCTCAGAGTAATCACAGACAGCCATTACTCCTTTTAAGTCCAAAGAGGCAAGGAAGAAGCAGTTCCAGAACCCACAGAAAGCTGTAAAAATAGGGTTGCCTTTAATAGAGGGACACAGCCAATCCATGATGATCTAACAAGACAGAAAACATTGGAACAAATATTCTGAACTCAGTCCTTATATTTCTTCTAGGTACTTTGGTTGCCTCCCAAGCTGACTGCAAACCAGAGGGCAAGGATGCTGATTGTTGTTTGCTTTTATTTACTTTTTGTATAAAGTTAAACAAGATAATCTCCCAGAGATAAACAAGATAATCTCCCAGAGATAAACAACCCTAAGAGTTTGATATACAAAGCTTCAAACTTCTGTGTTTCTATAAAGTACACATCTACAAATACACACTCATGTACATACCCACATTCGTATGTGTAAATAAACACATGCACATACAGTACATATGAAAAATCATATATATGAACATGTGTATGTGTGTGTCTTACAAAGAAGGTTATGTCATATGTATTGTTCTCTAGATTGGTATTGTTATACAATTTGGATATCTTTCCAAGTCCATATATTTATATTTCTGTATTTATGTTATTATACATATAAAAACTTTATAACTTCATCATAATTTATTTTGCCATGTTCTTGTTGAGAAAGCTTTTGTTTTTTTCTGTGTTTCTGCTGTTAATATACATTGCAACAATATAGTCCCTTGCACGTATCTTTATGAACTCCTGGGGCCGTGGAGTTGTGGTTACAGAGATTTTTACGGCATTCTCTTTCTTAATTATCCTCCAGTATTCAATTTTGTACATTTAAAAGTGAAAGGTAGTGTGCTCCCTACTTCTTTGAAAAATCTAAATGTTACCCCTCTGAATTAGGTTCCTAGGGTTGCCTTCACAAATTACCACAGACTTCATGGCTTCAACAAATTCTTCACAGTTCTGAAGGCCAGAAGTCTGAAATCAAAATGTGAGCAGGGTTGGCTCCTTCCAGAGGAAGGTTCTAAAGGAGAGTCTGTTCCATGCCTAGCTTCTAGTGGCTGTGGACGATCCTTGGCATTTCTTGGCTTGGAGCTGCATTGCTCCAATCTCTGCACCAATTTCATGTGGCTTTTTCCTCTGCATCTCTGTGTCTTCTCTTTTTCTAATTTTGTAAGGACACCTATCATTGGATTCAGTGTGGGCCCTAAATCCAGGATGAGCTCAACTCGAGATTCTTAATTATATGTGCAGAGACCCTATTCCCAAATAAGGTCACATTCATAGGGGACAGGGTTTAAAATTTGGACACATCTTTTGAGGAACACAGTTCAACTTACTATACAATCACCTCTCTTTATTATTGCTGCTGTTGGTTTATTTTGTCTTTCTTTACAATTATTAAGTGTCAGATTCTTTTCATGTTGTTTTTTGTACATTTATGTTATTCTTATGTGAATTGCCTGGGTGTTTTTGTGTATGAATGTATTAGTTTTCTTTTATTGTGGTAAGAGTATTTAAAATGGGATCTACTCTCTTAACAAATTTTTAAATGTCATATTATTGTTGACTACAGGTGAAGTGTTTCAGCAGATTTCTAGAGCTTACACATGTTGCTTAACTGAAGCTTTATACCCCATTGATTAGCAGCCCACCATTTCCCGCTCCCCCGTGCCCTGGCAACTACCATTGCATTCTTTGGTTCTATGAATTTGACTATTTTAGACACCTCATAAAAACACAATCATGCGGTATTTGTCTTTCCATGATGGGTTTGCTCCTCTGTGCTTTTTCAATTATTATTTCTTGTTATTAATTAGTAGAGGGTTTAAAACATAAATAGTAGATCTATATTGTAAATTTCATTCAAAGCATTTTCTATCCTTTAGATCTTTTTGAAACATATAGTCTTATGTCACACAAAATTTCTATTTTTTGGGTAATCAAACCTGTCAATTTTCTTGATATATTTTGGAGTTCACTTCATGCTTTAAAAACCTCAAGTTTATCAAAATACTCTCCTGTTGCTCACATGAATGTTTTTTAGCTTTTAGATTAAACCTTTAGAACACTAATTTATTTGGAATTTAATTTTTGTGTACGCTGTGTAGAAAAGAGTTGACATTTTTTTCAGTAGGGACAACATTTTGTCTCCAAAATTATTTATTATTATATTATTTTCTCACTGTTTTGAAACATTTCATTATAGATTGCTCTGTTTCTGGATTATTGAATTAGTTCCTGAGATTCATTTATCTATATCTGTGTACACTCATTTAATATTATTTTCTGTATAGTATATAATACATTCTAGTAGCATAAGTGCACCTTCATTGGTCATATTTTTCAATATTTTCTTGGCCTCAGGTGCCTGAGTGGCTCAGTTGGTTAAGCGTCTGCCTTCAGCTCAAGTCACGATCTCAGTGTCCTGGGATCAAGCCCCGCATGGGGCTCCCTGCCCAGTGGGGAGCCTGCTTCTCCTCTCCCCCTTCCCTCCCCCACACTCGTTCTCTCTCTCTCTCTCTCTCTCTTGCTCTGCTCTCTCTCTCAAATAAATAAATAAAAATCTTAAAGAATATATATTTTCTTGACCTCTCTCTTATACTTACTCTTCTGACTGACGTTTGAAATTTCTTACAAAATCATCAAAAGATGGAATTCTGATTTAAATTGAGTTAAATACACATATTTTATTTTAATGGAGAGATATCATCCCATCCCAGAGGATCGTATAATTCCCCAAATCTTCAAATCTTATTTAAAATTTTTAGTAACATTTTATAGATTTCTTAACATTGGTTTTACATAGATTTATTTAAATGTATATCTTCATATTTTATAATTTTTGCTTAGATTTTAGTTTGTTTTGTGTTTTAGCTTTGGATTTGGTTTGTTTCCCAATATATGTTCTGATTTGCCATCATAAACATAAATAAAATAGTGTGAATTTGTTTTCCTTCTATCCAGTCATGATTGAATTTTTTAAATTTTTGGTTAAAATATAGGGTAATGACAATAATTATGATGAGTATAATAATAATGGCTAATATGGTTAATAGCCTTATTATTAATTAATAACTGATTAAGTATCAGACATTTTGCTAATCACTTTCCAAGGTTATTAGATTGAATCCTCATAGTACTCCTAAGTGAGGGAAATCAGGTCTTTTTCCCAGATGACAACTTGAAACGTACAAGGGTTAAGGAATTACCCAAATCTTCAAGGTAATAACTGTCTGTCCCAGAATCAGAACTAGAGTCTGCTTCTGACTTCTGAGGTCATATGGCTAAACACAAGGTTATAATGCTGTCTCTTTAACTAGAAACTCAAAGCCAATGCTGAATAACACTGGTGTAGTGGTGATAGCTAGCATTCCTATTTGATCTTGAAATTTAGTGGAAAGTAGTAATACACTTATGATGACATTTGTTGTTGTCAAACTGATATTCTTTCTCAATTTTTTTTTTTTAGCTGTGCAACTCAATTTGTTGTTTTAAATTTCCATTCAAAAAATTCATTCTCTTAGTGGACAGTTCTATGAGTTTTGACAAATACATAGAGTCATGTAACATATGCCATCACAATCAATTATACACAACAGTTCCATCATGCCAAAAAATTCTGTTATCCTTCTCCTTGATTCAACTTCTCCACTCATCCTCAAACAATGGAAAGCAGGTATCTGTTCTCTGTCACTATAATTTTGATTTTCACAGAATGTTAAATGAATGGAATCATATAATAGGCAAACTTTCAAGTCTGACTTCTTTCACTTGTAATGAATTTAAATTCATCTATGTTGTTTTGTATATCAGGAGTTCATTCCTCATTATTGGTCAGTAGTATTCCATATACTACTCATGTACCACGGAGTTGTATAACCAATAACCATATACCAATAACTATGGGTTATTCTTTCAACAGTTGAAGAAAATTCCAGTTTCCAGTTTTGATGTTATGATTCTCCTATATGAAAAGAATCCAGGTGATTTAGTCAGGATTTGAAGGGTGTCATACTTTATTTATTTATTTTTTCTTTTTTTATGTATTATTTGTTTCAGGGGTACAAGTCTGTGATTCATCAGTCTTACACAATTCACAGTGCTCACCATAGCACATACCCTCCCCAATGTCCATCACCCAGACACCCCATCCCTCCCACCCCCCTCCACTCCGGCAACCCTCAGTTTGTTTCCTGAGATTAAGAGTCTCTTATGTTTTGTCTCCCTCTCTGGTTTCATCTTATTTCATTTTTTTCTCCCTTCCTCTATGATCCTCTGTCTTGTTTCTCAAATTCCTCATATCAGTGTGATCATATGATAATAATCTTTCTCTGATTGACTTATTTCACTTAGCATAATACCCTCTAGTTCCATCCACATCATTGCAAGTAGCAAGATTTCGGCGTTTTTTGATGGCTGCATGATATTCCATTGTGTGTGTGTGTATACACACACACACACACACACACACACACACACACACACATATATATCACATATTCTTTATTCATCTGTTGATGAACATCTGGGCTCTTTCTATAGTTTGGCTATTGTGGACATTGCTGCTATAAACACTGGATTGCATGTGCTCCTTCGGATCACTACATTTGTATCTTTGGGGTAAATACACAGTAGTGCAATTGCTGGGTTGTAGGATAACTCTATTTTTAACTTTTTGAGGAAACTCCATACTGTTTTCCAGAGTGGCTGCACAAGCTTGCATTCCCACCAACAGTGTAGGAGGGTCCCCCTTTCTCTGCATCCTCGCCAACATCTGTCGTTTCCCGACTTATTTTTAGTCATTCTGATTGGTGTGAGGTGGCATCTCATTGAGGTTTTGATCTGGATTTCCCTGATGCCAAGTGATGTTGAGCAATTTTTCATGTATCTGTTGGCCATTTGGATGTCTTCTTTGCAGAAACATCTATTCATGTCTTCTGCCCATTTCTTGATTGGATTATTTGTTCTTTGGGTATTGAGTTTGATAAGTTCTTTATAGATTTTGGATACTAGCCTTTTATCTGATATGTCATTTGCAAATATCTTCTCCCATTCTGTTGGTTGTGTCTTGGTTTTGTTGACTGTTTCCTTTGTTGTGCAAAAGTTTTTTATCTTTATGAAGTCCCAATAGTCCATTTTTGCCCTTGCTTCCCTTGCCTTTGGCAATGTTTCTAGGAAGAAGTTGCTGCAGCTGAGGTCTAAGAGGCTGTTGCCTGTATTCTCCTCAAGGATTTTGATGGATTCCTATCTCACATTTAGGTCTTTCATCCATTTTGAGTCTATTTTTGTGTGTGGTGTAAGGAAATGGCCCAGTTTCATTCTTCTGCGTGTGGCTGTCCAATTTTCCCAACACCATTTGTTGAAGAGACTGTCTTTTTTCCATTGGACATTCTTTCCTGCTTTGTCAAAGATTAGTTGACCATAGAGTTGAGGGTCCATTTCTGGGCTCTCTATTCTGTTCCACTGATCTATGTGTCTGTTTTTGTGCCAGTACCATATTGTCTTGATGATTACAGCTTTGCAATAGGGCTTGAAGTCCGGAATTGTGATGCCACCAGCTTTGCTTTTCTTTTTCAACATTCCTCTGGCTATTCGGGATCTTTTCTGGTTCCATACAGATTTTAGGATTATTTGTTCCATTTCTTTGAAAAAAGTTGGTGGTATTTTGACAGGGATTGCTTTAAATGTGTAGATTGCTCTAGGTAGCATAGACATTTTCACAATATTTGTTCTTCCAATCCAAGAGCATGGAACATTTTCCATTTCTTTGTGTCTTCCTCAGTTTCTTTTGTGAGTATTCTATAGTTTTCTGAGTACAGATCTTTTGCCTCTTTAGTTAGATTTACTCCTCGGTATCTTATGGTTTTGGGTGCAATTGTAAATGGGATGGACTCCTTAATTTCTCTTTCTTCTGTCTTGTTGTTGGTGTATAGGAATGCCACTGATTTCTGTGCATTGATTTTATATCCTGCCACTTTACTGAATTCCCATATGAGTTCTAGCAGTTTTGGGGTGGAGTCTTTCGGGTTTTCCACATAAAGTATCATATCATCTGCAAACAGTGAGAGTTTGACTTCTTTGCTGATTTGGATGTCTTTTATTTCTTTTTGTTGTCTGATTGCTGTGGCTAGGACTTCTAGTACTATGTTGAATAGCAGTGGTGATAGTGGACATCCTTGCCGTGTTCCTGACCTTAGGGGAAAAGTGCTCAGTTTTTCCCCATTGAGAATGATATTCACTGCGGGTTTTTCATAGATGGCTTTTATGATATTGAGGTATATACTCTCTATCCCTACACTGTGAAGAGTTTTAATCAAGAAAGGATGCTGTGCTTTGTCAAATGTTTTTTCTGCATCTATTGAGAGTATAATATGGTTCTTGTTCTTTCTTTTATTCATATATTGTATCACATTGATTGATTTGTGGATGTTGAACCAACCTTGCAGCCCAGGGATAAATCCCACTTGGTCATGGTGAATAATCCTTTTAATGTACTGTTGGATCCTATTGGCTAGTATTTTGGTGAGAATTTTTGCATCCATGTTCATCAAGGATATTGGTCTGTAATTCTCCTTTTTGATGGGGTCTTTGTCTGGTTTTGGGATCAAGGTAATGGTGGCCTCATAAAATGAGTTTGGAAGTTTTCCTTCCATTTCTATTTTTTGGAACAGTTTTAGAAGAATAGGTACTAATTCTTCTTTAAATGTTTGGTAGAATTCCTCTGGGAAGCCATCTGGCCCCGGGCTCTTGTTTGTTGGGAGATTTTAAAGGCAATTTTGTTTTATTTCCATTT